>NW_026034024.1:57038-91521 GCF_019186545.1 Solanum stenotomum
AGATGAACTCAAGATTCACCTCTATCACTAACGAGCTGAGAGGGTTGGGTGAGCCTATTCCTGTCCGAAAGCAAATTCGCAAGATCCTCAAAGTGCTTCCAAAATCTTGGGAAAGCAAGGTGGATGCCATAACAGAAGCCAAAGATCTAACAACACTTTCTATGGATGAACTGATTGGGAACCTTCAGACCTATGAGATGAACAAGAAACAGGGGACAACTGTGAAGGAAGGAAAGAAGGAGAAGTCCATTGCTTTGAAAATATCTCAAAGTAAAGAAACTGAAGAGGAGGATGAGATGGCATATGTCACTAGAATATTTCAGAAGATTTTAAAGAAACACGGAGGCTTCCAAAAGAAAATCCCTTCCAGCAGAACTGCTACTGCAAATGATCTCTGCCATAAGTGTGGTAAGCCTGGACACTTCATGAGAAACTGCCCCAGTACAAAGCAGGAAACTCATGACACCAGACCTCGCAAGAGGGACCTGGTCCGAGACCATGCTCGAAGGAAGGCACATGCGGATCAGATGGTGAGAAATGCCTTTGCTGTGTGGGGAAATGACTCAAGTGAATCAGAAGAAGATGAAAAAAATCATGAGGATGTCTCAATGATGGCCATTGAGGATAACGAAAGCATTTTTAAATCTATTTTCTCTTTGATGGCAAATTCTGACGATGAAGAGGATTCAGATGAGGTAACTCCTTTTTATCTTAAAGATGATCTAGATAATCTGCCTATAGAAAATTTGAGGAAACTTGCTGCTCTGCTTATTGATTGTGTTGATGAACGAACTACTGAAAACTTAATGTTGAATAAAAAATTAAGTCTGTGTGAAGACAGGAACTCTGCTCTTATGTCTCAAGTTGCTGAAATTAATAAAGGGATAGGTATTCTAGAGACTTGCAACATAACATCTGAGAAGGACCCTGGAAACTCAGTAGGTGGGAAGAGAAAGCTTAGTATTTTTGAGGAAGAACTGGAAGAAAAGCTAAAAAATTCTGAGTCCAAGTTAGTCATTTCTCTTGAAATAAATTCTCAATTAAGAAAAGATTTGAGTAAGGTCAAGGAAGAATTAAGTCACTCCCTTAAATGGACTGACTCCTCTAAGATACTTTCTAATATGTCCAATCAAAGTTTCAATGGAAAGAACGGGTTGGGATGCAGACCATTAAAGCCCCCCTATAATCCCCATAGCAAATATGTGTCTGTATCTGACAACCTTTTATGTACTCACTGTGGTCGAAATGGTCATTTGAAAGAAAATTGTGAGACTCTGAGAAAAGCTAAGGAAAGGCATGAGAGATTTGTTAGACCTGAAAATGATGATAAAAAGAGACGTAAGGGACCTGATCCCCCATATTGTTTCACAAAAAACATCATGCCTCACTGGACAGAAAGGTCTCTTATCAGACCTCTTAATGATTACTGGGAACTCCGTCTGAAGTGGGTTCCTAAATCTAACAAATGATTTCTATGCAGAAGAGAGGAAGGAGTCAGTGCTGGTATATGGACAGTGGATGCTCAAGGCACATGACGGGAGACACTTCAAACTTCCTCTCTTTGGAAGCACACCAAGGTGGTGGTGTGTTATTTGGTGGTGGAAAGAAGGGCTCTATTCTTGGTATTGGCAGAATAGGGAGATCGGCTGATAATTTGATAAATAATGTACACTATGTGGAGGGTTTAAAATACAATCTTTTGAGCATTTCACAAATTTGTGACAAGGGAAATGAAGTCAAGTTCTTGTCTGATAGCTGTGTAGTTACAAACTGTGCAACTAAGAAAATTGCAATGTCTGCAAAAAAAGTCAAGAATATGTATGTTTCTGATCTTGATTCTATTGAAGGAGCCAGCCTGTCATCTCTGAGTGCTCAAACTGACGATGTAAATCTCTGGCATAAACGACTAGGTCATGTAAGTGCCTCTTTACTTAACAAGCTTGTTGCAGGGGACCTGGTCCGCGGATTACCAAAGCTGAAGTTCTCAAATGACAAAGTCTGTGACGCCTGTATAAAAGGAAAACAAACAAGATCATCCTTCAAGGCAAAAAGGAGTGTGAGCACTACCAGACCTCTAGAACTTCTCCACATGGATTTGTGTGGACCAGTCAGAATTTAAAGCAGAGGAGGTAAAAAATATATTCTTGTAATTGTTGATGATTTCTCCAGGTACACCTGGAATATGTTTTTGCGGAAAAAGGATGAGACTGCTGGAACTCTGATCACTTTCGTCAAAGCTATCCAATTGAAGATAAACTGCAGGATAGCTAGTATCAGATCTGATCATGGTACAGAATTTGAAAACTCTATTTTTGAAGGGTTCTGCGCAGAAAATGGAATCAGCCACAACTTCTCAGCACCAAGAACTCCTCAACAAAATGGAGTTGTTGAGCGAAAAAATAGAACTCCGGTGGATATTGCTAGAACTATGCTGATTGATTCAGAACTTGTTGTGAATTTCTGGGCGGAAGCAGTTAATACAGCTTGCTATGTGACAAACAGGTGTCTTATCAGAACAATCATCAAGAAAACACCTTATGAGTTGTTAAATAACAAAAAGCCTTTAATAGCTCATCTCAAGCCGTTTGGGTGCAAATGTTTTGTGCTGAAAAGTGGAAAGGATGATCTAGGCAAATTTGATGCCAGAAGTAATGAGGGAGTATTTGTGGGGTACTCATCTACAAGCAAGGCTTACAGGGTGTTCAACAAAAGAACTTCCTGTGTTGAAGAAAGCATGCACGTCAAGTTTGATGAATTGAGCACAAGAAGACAGAACAATGAGGACTATGATGTTAAGGATCTGATGACTAAGCAGCAGGATTATCAGAGCACAGAAGAGAATGATGCAGGACAATTGAGAGGACCTGGTCCCTCAAATGTATTACAGGAAACAGTTTCTCAAAATCTTGAAGAAGATGAAGGAAATTCTGATGCTGACAGAGAAGAAGAGATTACCAAAATATCTGGATGGAAACATCAATCCTCTCATCCACTAAATAGTCTCACCTCTCCACTTGACTCAGGAATTCAAACTAGGTCTAAATCAAGAAATCTAGTTGCATATTCAGCATTCATATCATCCGTTGAAACCAAAAACATTAAGGAAGCTTTGAAGGATGTAGACTGGGTGACTTCAATGCAGGAGGAGCTTCATCAGTTTGAAAGAAGCAAGGTGTGGCACCTGGTCCCCAGACCACTTGACAGAACCATTATTGGGACCAGATGGGTCTTCAGAAACAAACTAGATGAGCATGGGATCATTACTAGGAATAAGTCAAGACTGGTAGTACAGGGTTACAACCAAGAAGAGGGAATTGATTATGATGAGACATTTGCTCCTGTAGCCAGAATGGAAGCTATCAGAATCTTAATAGCATTTGCCGCTCATATGGAATTTAAACTATTTCAAATGGATGTCAAGAGTGCCTTCTTGAATGGAAATCTGAAGGAAGAAGTGTATGTCAAGCAGCCTCCAGGCTTTGAAGATACAGAACTGCCAAATCATGTGCTAAAGTTAGACAAGGCTCTGTATGGTCTAAAACAAGCTCCTAGAGCTTGGTATGAACGACTGTCAAAATTCCTTCTTGCAAATGAGTTCAAAAGAGGTAAAATTGATAACACTTTGTTTTTAAAATCCAGAGGCAACGAGTTGCTGATTGTGCAGGTTTATGTGGATGATATCATCTTTGGAGCCACTACAGATTTACTCTGCAAAGATTTCTCTAATCTGATGAGCAGTGAATTTGAAATGAGCATGATGGGAGAACTTACTTTCTTCCTAGGCTTGCAGATCAAACAAACCTCTCAAGGCACTTCAATATGACAAGAAAAGTATATCAAAGAGTTGCTCACGAAATTTAATCTACTTGAAGCAAATGTGCTGGATACTCCTATGAGCACAAGTGTGAAACTTGATAAAGATGAAAATGGTGTGGAGGTCAATCAGACCATGTATAGAGGAATTATTGGGTCATTCATAGACCTCACTGCAAGCAGGCCCGATATAGTGTTCAGTGTAGGGATGTGTGCAAGATTTCAAGCAACACCAAAAGAGTCTCACCTTAAGGCAGCCAAACGTATCCTGAGATACTTGAAGGGAACTCAGGACCTGGTCCTCTTTTACCCTACTGATGACTCTTTTGATCTTATAGGTTATGCTGATGCAGATTATGCAGGTTTTCTCATTGATTGAAAAAGCACATCAGGCATGGCACACTTCCTGGGATCAGCCTTGATTTCATGGGGAACAAAAAAGCAGAATTCCGTGGCATTGTCTACTGCAAAAGCAGAATATGTGGCTGCTGCATCATGCTGTGCACAATTGTTATGGATAAAGCAACAGCTGGAAGATTTTGGGGTGCTTACAGACACTATCCCTCTCATCTGCGATAATACAAGCGCCATGAACATGGCAAAAAATCCAGTCCAGCACAAGAGAACAAAGCACATAGATATAAGGCATCACTTTCTAAGAGACAATGTAGAAAAGCAAAATGTGATGATGAGGTTTTGCAAAACTGAAGATCAACTGGTAGACATTTTTACAAAGTCACTAAGTAAAGATGTCTTCATTAAAAACAGGATGCGGCTAGGGATGCTAAAAATTACCTGACCTTTCGACATTATTTTTCCTCTTTATTTGATTATGTTAAGAAGGGCAGGTATCTATTCTTGTTGTAATGTCTGTCAAAATAGAATTCACTTTTGTACCCTAATGCAGGTATACACTCATGGTGTGTCTAGCTGAAGAGAATGTTTAATCACACCGATAGAGTTACAAACTGAAATGAGGACCTGGTCCTCACGAGGTTAGTATCAATTATACTACACTGTTTAGAAGTCAAACATCTCTGCCACGTGTCTTTTGCCCATTCGTCATGTCAGTTCAAAACATCTTGTCGTTTTAATACCAAAGGTCACCTCCATTGGGACCCGTTACCTTTCTATTTAATTTCTCTTGGAGAATGTTTTTTTTTGTCTCCTTTTAAATCTAATTAACTTATCTCTCTAAACCTCTCTCCAAGTTCTTCCTTCTTCTTCTCAAAATGTCTATCACTGAGTCCTCTGAAAAACCTAACCCTTTTAACTTCCCTGATCCTCCTCCTGAAGAGTCTCCCTCCACCCCTGTCTGTGATGCCGGTGAAATAGTTGAACCTCTCTGCCCACCGGCCAACAATTTAGTCTCTCCTGTTCTTTCCTCCAAAAATACCTTGAAATGCTCTCCTACTCTGGTCCTATCTAGTGAAAAATCCTCCTTCTTGGAAGCATAATCTGTGGCAAAACCTAATGAGACCCCACCTGTCTGTGATGAACTGGTGGCCGTTCAAGGTTTAGCCTTTTTAAGAAGGGATATTCAACCCTCTTCTCTGGAGCATGAGTTGGAGTCATCGGATCAGGTCCTTCCCAGAAGTGAGCCTATCTTTGACCAAACACCTAAATCATTTGATGTTAGAAGCGATAAGGAAGAAGCAAAAGAGGTTCCGTTAAAATGGCGCTCAAGGGGAATACGTGGAGCAAACCAATCTCAAATACAAGTTTCTGAGTTGGAAGGAGTTAAAGGAACATCTGAGGCTGACATTGTTGAAAACTCTGCTGAAAGAGCAAAAGAACGACAGAGAAAAGGGAAGGGAAAGTTGGAAATGCCTGGTTCTAAAGGAGACAAAAAGAAGTATATTACAAGGAGTGAAGCACAAAAAGTTATGGGGAGTGCCATTGCTGCAAACAAAGCCCACACGGAAAGAACTAGGAAGAGGAGAAGAGAAGGGGTTAAACCCGAACAACCTGCCTCTGTGCCTGTGTCTATTGCGCATAGTGATAGTGAATCTGAAGATGCTGTCAAAAATGTGTTAAGAATGAGAAGAAAAGGTGAGGAAGAAAAGATTAAATCGAAGGGAACTAAAAAGGGAGGAAGGAAATCTACTGCAAAAATTGGGAAGGAGAAAATTCAGCCATCTCTTGCACAAGGAGAAACAGGAAGAAAGCAGAGACCTGGTCCTACTCTTAAAAATCAAATCAAAGAAAAGGAGTTGACTAGAAAAGAGAGGATAGAGAATATGGAACAACAAAAGGTCTTGAATGGTAGAGTCTTTGATCCTGACATTAACACCCTGTTTGGTATGGGAAATTTGGTTGGTGCTGTTACCATTCAAGGCTGGAATCATTTATTTGCACCACCAGTTCCATACTTACATGAACCTGAAGTGCGTGAGTTTTTCTACAAAATGGAACTACTGGAAGGTGGTGGAATCACAACGACTGTCCCGAATGTGGAGATTCATCTTGATGAAGAAACTCTGGGAATTATTCTTGGAGTGCCCGTCGTGGGTGTTCGAACTATTGAAGGATGCAAACCATCTACTGATTTCTCGAAGCTTGCCACCAAAGGAGGAGACGTCAAGCGTGCAGGCCTTCCTAAGAAGTTCCCTAAAGGGGAGTATCAATTGATGTTTGAGTTTATTAACAAAGTAATGGTGCCCAGGACTGAGAAGAGAACTGTAGCCTCTGCTGCCGATCTTTTTCTCATGGAAAAACTTGATGAGCTTGAGGAAATTAATTTGCCAGCAATTATGCTTGAACACATGCATAGAGTAATGACATGGAAGAATGCGAAGCACGGAATTCCTTATGGGTATTTGCTTAACTTTGTCTTTAATCATTTTGAAGTTCCAGTGGGAAGAGGGGTACCTAGTACTACCAAACAAATGTTCACTATGTCTACTCTACTAGAATGTGAGTGCATTGAGGGACCAGCTAAGGGCAGATCTCAGGTGGCAGATGTTTTGGAACAGCAGGCTACTCTTCGAAGGGAGGTGACCGATCTCACTAAGATTCTGTGCGATAAGGAGGTTGAAATCACCAGACTGAAATCTGAACTGCAGAAGGCAGTTTCCAGGGGACCTGGTACCAGTGAGGGTCAAGACCTGCTGCTCAAAGAATTAAGGGATGAAAACACAACGCTGCTGAAGACAAATGCTTCTCTAAATGAGGATATTAAGTCCCTAAACAAACAACTGATACAGGCCCATGAGAGTGCAAATGAGCGCATGTTGTTGTTGATGCGTACTCTCAATCCCTCTCCTCCTCCGTCCTAAATGTGTCTTGTCTCTTTTCTTTTATCCTGTGTCTCGTTTTGTTTTGACTAAACTACAGTGGTCAGTAGATATGATATAATGCTTTGCTTTTGTTAAGTGTCTTGTTCATGTGTGGTTTAATATTCTCTTTATGCTTACATACTCATGTTCTGTGTGGCCCAAGGCCCTGAATTCTTTATTGCCTAGCATTTAACTTGAATATGTTTACTGCTTCATCTTTTCGATGATGTCAAAAGGGGGAAGTTTGTGTTGTAAGGGGATCTAGGCATCTATGGTTGTGGTTGTTAGGGGCATTGAACTAGGCATCTATGGTTGTGGTTGTTAGGGGCATTGAACTAAGGGGGAACGAACTATGGTTGTTAGGGGCATTGAATTAAAGGGGAATTTGTTATGTATTTGAATGAATGCTTGTTCACTCACGTGAGGAGTTATGCAGGTTGTTTGTCATCATCAAAAAGGGGGAAATTGATAAGAGCTTATGTCTTTTGGTGTTTTGATGATCTCCTCACAAGTGCAAGGACCTGGTCCTCTGCAGAGTACGCTCGTCCAGTGACAAAGTGCGGTACAGCTGTAAAAGCTGTCTGCGTCAGAGAGTTGGTGAAAGCTGCAGAGTACTTCACCAATTAGAAGCAAGGATGTTGCTTGTACGTTTGGTAATAACTTTTCATGGTTTATATCAAACATGATACAACAATATTCATTCATTCATTCAAAAGAGAGAAAGATTTTCATGCTTCAAGAACAGCAAAGGGATCTGATCGATTGCTTCAAGAGCTTCTTGCATTAGCTGTTATTTTATTTCCTTGTAATAGTTCTTATATTGTAAGATCAGTTTGTCTTGTAAAAGAAATGTTTTCAAACTCGTTTGAATCATTGTAAGAACTAGGTTAAGGGTAACTTAGGCTCTTACTCTAAAAGGTCTATATTAATCAGTTAGGATTAGTATAGTAAGCGATGCTGTGTCCGCTCTGGCTCATCTAAGTAATAGGAGGTATTGCTTAGAGTTGGGATTAGTAGGTTAATCCTAGTTTGTAAACTTGCTTTTGCTTTTTGCTTGGAGAAGATTAGTGAAAGAAGTTTTGAAAAGTCCTGGCAGGCCAGGTCGTGGTTTTACTCCCTTGAGCAAGGAGGTTTCCACGTAAAGTTGTTGTGCAATCTTTACTTTCAGCACTTTGTTTATTTTCTGTTATTGTAACTGTGCTGAGGACCTGGTCCCATCTAGACTAGTGGACGCATACATTCCAACAGACTCAGATGGCACTTCGATTTGGAGTACAAACACAAGCGGAAAGGTTGTTGCGGGATTCAACTTGACGGTACTGGGAAATCTTGTCCTCTTTGACAAAAGTAACGACACCATTTGGCAGTCTTTTGATCATCCTACAGCACTTTGGTTCCGGGACAAATAATAGTCCCTGGACAGAAGCTGATATCCAGCATATCAGCAACAGACTGGAATGAAGGTATGTTCACACTTGATTTTAAAAGTTCTGGCCTTTCTGCTTACATTGAGTCAAATCCACACCAACTCTATGTCTCGAGACTTGGTGTGGAAAAACCTTTCCAGTTTCCTGGACTAAACTTTTCTTTGAAAGGTTATGGTTCCAGAGGGATGTTAACCATAGGTTTCGAATTTTCAAATGCTCGATTCATGAGATTAGGGGTTGACGGGCATTTAAGGGTGTATAGCTGGGGAGGATCTTGGTCAGAGGAGGATGATCTATTTACATACTACATTGGTGAGTGCGGGTATCCAACCATGTGTGGAAATTACTCTGTTTGTGAAAATGGGCAGTGTGCTTGTCCTCAAACCGCGGTTGGATTTGGTCAGACTAACTTTCTCCAGCAAATCAATTACAGGCAGCCAAACCAGGGGTGTGTCCTTGTCACACCTATCTCTTGTGAACATTCCCAATATCATATTTTTATGGAGCTTGAGTACATTGCTTATATTCCCCGGTATTTGCACTATGGTACCAACAAAACAGATCTGGAGAATTGCAAAAGGTCTTGCTTAAGTAACTGTTCTTGCAAAGCAGCTCAATTTCAATTTAGTGGTCCTGGTAACACAATGGGTGACTGCGCATTGTTGAATGATGTGTTATCGCTCACAGACAATTATGGAGCACCCAATAAGACCACTCTTTGCATCAAGGTGCAGAACTCTTCTTACATACAAGCCTCTCCACCATTTATCTCTTCAGAGAAGAAATCAAAGCGTGTCCAAACAATAGTAGGATCCACCATCGGAGCTTCATTTGGTTTGCTTTTCATAGTTTTAACTGGCTTTGCCTATATTTTCAGAAGGAGAAAAGGACTCGAGGAAGACGAGGAAGAGTTCCCTGATCAAATACCAGGAATGCCTACTAGATTTTCCTATGAGGAACTCACTGTGATGACAGAAAATTTCAGCGAGAAACTTGGGGAAGGGGGATTTGGTTCTGTATTTGAAGGGACAATGAGTGATGGCACCAAAATAGCAGTGAAGCGTCTGCAAGGTTTTGGTAATGTGAAGAAATCATTCTTAGCTGAGGTAGCAACAATCGGTAGCATTCAGCATGTCAATTTGGTAAAACTTGTTGGATTTTTGTGCTGAGAAATCACACAGACTTCTGGTTTATGAATACATGGCCAATGTCTCTTTAGATAGGAGGATTTTTCACGGAACATGGGAAAAATCTCTCACATGGGATGTCAGGAAAAATATCATATCAGACATCGCCAAGGGCCTAGCTTACCTACATGAAGACTGTAACAACAAAATTATTCATTTGGATATTAAACCTCAGAACATTCTTCTTGATCATAATCTCAATGCAAAAGTATCAGATTTTGGGTTATCAAAGCTTGTGGGTAAAGATGAAAGTAAGATAGTTACAACAATGAGAAGAACACCAGGCTATTTAGCACCTGAATGGTTGCATGAGGTCATTACTGAGAAAGTGGATGTTTATAGCTTTGGGGTTGTGATCTTGGAAATCATCTGCGGTCGGAAGAATTTGGATCGTCATCAAGATGAGGATGATATGCATTTGATTAGTTTGTTCATGAGAAAAGCAGTGGAGAGACAACTCTTGGAAATGGTGGACAAGAAGAGCGAAGACATGCAGCTACATAAAAAAGAGGCTGTGGAAATGATGAAGATTGCAGCCTGGTGTTTACAAAGTGATTATACTAAGAGGCCTTCCATGTCGTTGGTAGCTAAGGTGTTGCAGGGTTTAGTCGCTGCTGAAACCGATTTGGATTACAGCTTCACATTTCCAGCAATGACGAGAAGAGTTGCCGGAGCTATTCAAGAAAGGGAAGCTGTGGTTGGTATCAGTTTACCACTTCCATCACAGTTGTCAGGACCTAGGTAAATTGCTGGTTAAGTTCCAACAGTGTGACTGCATAATTGTTCCTCCATTACTTGCTTTCATTCTGTTATAAATTGTATAATTTCAATTTTTACAACTTGATTTATTTGTGATTCTTAGTAATATTTATCATCAAGATTGAATAGCTAATGAGTCACAACCATAGGTCCATACCTTTTGAGTTATCACTAGCTAATGCTCATCATTTCTGTCACTGTTTCTTTATGGATCTGCATATCCTCATTGTTTTTGTCAACAATATCCATAAGCCGCGCGCTTTTCTTTCAAAAACACTTGTTTCCTTTTCAATATTTTAAAGCAAAGTGGGAATACAGACTAATGTCTTCCTTTTTCCCAAGTATTATTTTAATGGACACTATAAACGTTACCTGAATGACAAAAAGTGGAGAAAAATGATGAACAGGACAGGAAAATACAATCTCTGCTCTGCAATCATTCTTACTAAAGCTAAGAAAATGTTTGGAATCTGATATGCTACCTGCATATCCTCACTGTTCTAATAATGCCTTTCTTTTGGGAACGCGTCTCTTTGGTCAATACAAGACAGCCGCCTCACAACAAAACTTTCATTCCATGTGGTATTATTTTTTTCAATCATGGACGGAGCTACAAGCCTGGTTCGATGAAACTCAGTAGCTTTTATATAAAGAAATTTATTATATATACATATATTAAAAAATTTTAAAGTTCAAATCGTGGGTACCTTGCTGGTTTCCACAAACATAAAGTGGTCATGAATATGATATCATCATATATCATATCATCATATTATATTAAAAGTGAGAAATTTTTTTGTGCAAAGTTAGATTACCAAAATGCCCATCAAAAATTAAAGTTTTATACCTTTTAAGGATTTAATTAGTCATATAACATTAATATATATATATCAATTAAATTTCTTGTAATTAAAATAAAATAATATTGCTTGAATTTTAAATAACTTAATATGTCATTTATGTGAAGTTTTTATAACTTCTGAAGTTATATTTTTCATATTCCTATACCTTTAATTTGTTTCCACATCTTCTGACATCATGGAAATTAGTAAAGATTGTTTTAAAAAAATTAAATGTTATATATATTAAAGGAGATTCTTCTTTTTTAATTAATTAAAAGACTAATCATATTCTATCTTATTTAATGAATTTCATTAAATATTAATCAATAAAATCTTTGATTTCCTATCAGTTACAAATACTATATGTTTTCATACTTCAAATGTATTTGTCTTCTCAAGCTTATCTAAAGTTCTATCATATTAGAAAAGTTCAAAACTTCAGAAAAAAAACCAATCAAATTCTTCTGCAGAAAAAAAAAACCCTTGCTCCACAGTTCAAGAGTTTTTTCTCTATATAAGTTTCTCCAACTCTTTCACCCCTTCCCTTTCTAAGATAAGTTATTTCGTTGTTTGACGTGTTTGTATCCCTTCTCTATAGACTATTCATTTGTAAGAATTTATTTGTTGTGACTAATCGTTAATCTGATTATATTTTTGTTGTCAATATCACTAATCATTGTTGATTTTTGTTTTACTTTAGGTGTTTTCTCTTCTTTTTCCTATTGACACACTCTAACAATCTATTTTATTTTCTTCCTTCCACAGATTTACGATTAGTTTCTACCTATGTGGTTGGGTTTTGCAGCTCTTCACGGCTTGCAAGAATGATGAGGGAGATGGTAAGTTAGTTATCAGTTTCTCTATATTTTCACAACTTTTCACCATGTAAATTATTCTAGCTAGATTGTGTTGATTGAATATGTTGATCATGTAGAGAGCTTGAAGTAAGAATGCAAAAGAAAAAAGGACAAGAAGTACGTAGTAAAATATTTGTATATGAAATAGAGAATGCACTGGATTCATATGTTGTGTGGGTGTGTGTTAATTTTTTTAAACAATAAGTGTTAGTTGCAATTCTTTTTTCTGCCTGTTATTTAATTTTCTGCTTCTTAAATTTTTAATTTGATAATTAGTTGAAGTTCTATATTAATTTGTCATTGATATGCACTTCAAAACTCAATATAGAATTCAATTTACAGATTAATATTTGCATGTTTGCCTTCCTAATAAAGCTTCACTAAATATACATTTAACAATTTATCATCCCATTACATCTCCTTCAATTACAGAAATCTGATACTTACAATTCACTTATTTTGATATAATAAAATACGAAAAATGAAGTGTTGTAAAAATAATTAATTATAATATTAGTAAAAGCTCTTAGAAAAACTTTTCATTTCTCTGTTAGATGCAAAATATATTATAAAATAAAATAGTACAGAGTTGTTGTAAATATAATATTATTTAAAAGTGCAAGTCACTAATTTTAGGTCTATTTTTTATTCATTATGTGTATTAATACTACACCTCCACTACCTCCTCATTAATCTTCCACACTTGTATGGTCTTTTCCACATTCTCAAGAAATTAATGTCATGTTGAAAACACTCTTTGATTTTACTTAATCATATCCTATAAATGGTGACATTATATACATTAAGAAGAGACTTTGGCCCACTTGAAAGAAACAAGAAAAACATTCATCTCTAATTGTCTCTATATTTGTATTGGTTTTATCTTTTAGTATGATTAGTTTTAGCTTCATTTTATAATACTAATCACTTTATTACACATATATTCTTTTGTTGCTTACAGAAACAAAATGTAATGTGTACAACTTTACGGTTGGTTAATTGAGTATTTTTATTCAATGGTTTAATCGTTTTAAATGTGATGAATATACGTTATTTTATGGGTGGAGAGAGGGGGGTAGATAGGATATTATAAACACCAGCCTAAGCGATTTAGATTTGAATTATTAAGGTGCTATTATTTGCATAGTTCACACTTAATTAGATAATAATAAACATATATATATTAGTTAAAGCAACCGATGAAGCCATTAAAATACAGACATTACTAACATACAGACATTATGCTCGGTAACACTATCAACGAAGTCATCTATTATGACTCGACTTTTGTGAACTTAGTTTTAATTTGGAGATGTTCATTGTTGATTTTCTTGCTCCTGCTTGTTGTTGGCATAACGGATTGTACTTCTTCCACTATGTTTGGTGCTTCTTCTCCAACAACATGTATTTGTTGCATATTGGATTTCTTGCCCCTCTTTGTTCGCAGCCTTACGGATTGTACTTCCGCCACTATGTTTGGTGCTTCATCTTCAAGGACATGTAGCGCATTGGATTTCTTAGACCTCTTCCTTCGCGGCCTCACATATTGTGGTTCTTCCACTATGATTGGTGATTCATCTTCAAGAACATGTCTTTCTAACGCAGTGGATTTCTTGCCCATGTTTGTGGGTGGTGTTAGTGATTTTGATTCATCTGACATTATAATTACCGCTTCATCTTCAATGGCATGTATTTCCTGAGCAATTAGACTCCTTCGCGGGTTTGAATTATTCATATCGATGCGGACAAGGAAGTTGAATTCCTTGTCTTTAATCAACACCAATCTGTGGTAGTACATACATTCTTCCTTCTGTAAGAAATGTCAACAATTGGATATATTAGCATAAAAATAGTTCTGAAAGTTAGTCATACACTTATTTATTGTTGGGATTAAAGTACGTTGAACTATGGTGTAAGATGTTTGAAGCACAAGGCATACATTTTCCGAGGTTGTTTTGATGNACGTTTCCAGGACTTGTATTATTATAAGTGGGAAGCTTTAAAAGTGAAAAGTTAGATTACCATTTTACCCCTACACTAAATCAAATATTTAATTAATTAAATAATAAATACTAAAATCTAAATTAACTAAGACTAAATACACGTTCTAGGGTGAGTTAATAATCAAACATCTAATTAATTTAATAGTAAATAGTAAAATTAAAATTACCTCAAGGGTTTATAGTAAAATTTTAAAAGTTTGAAGACTTAATTACACATTTTAGGGAGATTACATAAGAAGTTTAACAGCCCTATTTCTAGGTTTACTTACATTTCTATATTAATGCTCCACATTTTCTAAAGGTGCGCAGTTTTTTTTTTAATCAAAAATTCTTTCTAAAGTAAATTTTCCATTCCAACATTCTCAAGGCTGAATTCTAGGAGTAAGAATTAAAGGAAATTTCTGACAAAGAAAGAGAAAAATTATCAAGTGATTTGACACTTTTCTCTACTTATATGAAGTATAGATTAACCATTATCCATAAATGATATTAGCAGAAGAAACTCAAAGGACTAAGCAAATAATTAAATGCTTGGAATGTGAAAAGATACATTTTTAGATAATATCAATTGTACATGTATGTATAGCCTAGAATAATTACTGGTATATGAAAAGACTCCCCATTTACCCGATTAATGATACTGATTTTATTTATTTGATTTATTACTAAGGTATTAAAAGAGTATTATTATATATGAATGAATTAATATGAAATTAATAATTAATGAGATGGTTTGTAATTACCTTATTTATTACTAATTACAATGATTTATATTTTTCATCTTCTTATCCATTCAAACTAGACTAGATTTCACGTTTAGAGCAGTAATTAGTGGCAATGTTAATTCTCTTACTTAGTCTAATTATGATTTGTATTTTTCATCTTCCCATCTATATATTAAAAGACTATTATTTAGAACTGAAAATATAATTTGAACAAACATTTTCACTACTATTTAAGAACTGGATGATAACCATTAAAAAATGAAGGAAACTCATGTCATTGAACTTGAGAAGAGGATAATCAAAAAAAACTATCGCATTTATATATGATAGGCAAAAAAGACAGGAAGAAATGGTATAAATTGTCAACACGCGCTGGACCCACAAGATAGTGCCACGTAGGCCGAAAAGTGGTTGTTTGGTGTATGAAGAGGGAGCAGGAAAGTGAGGGAGAAAGGGTTAGGGGTTTTGGGTGGTGGCAGTTGTTCTGAAGTGGGGAGTTGGTGGTGAAAGAGAGGGGAGGTAGTGGGGAATAGGATAGAAAAATATATTAGGGTTTCCCCTTTTGAAAATTTTTCACCACCCCTACTTAAAGATTAAGAAATAGATTAAATAGAAAATTAAAAATCATCTATTGTACAATATCATTATCTAAAATCCATGGATCGAAATCACTAGTTAATAAAATAGTCGTATACGAAAACTTATCTATATTTGAATAAATTTCTAACCTGTGCAAAATATCAAAATCAATATTAACAAATATAACTAATAAAATCAATATTAAAAAATATAATAAACGTAACTAATGACATGTAAAAATGTAATTTTTTTACGAATTTTTTACTAATAAATAAAACTTAAAAGTTATGAAATTTTGAAATTGTTAGGCCAAAATTGGGTGTCAACAATTGCATTTAACTAATAAAATTTTTCATTGACAATCTTCATAGGTTTACGTGAATAAGAGATATATATGACGATCCACGTTGAACATTCACAAAAGAATCTGCAATACTCACGTGCAACGCACGTGTCAAAAAACTAGTATATATATGTGTGTGTGAGTTAGTAATATATGATATATTTTTTTTGGTAATAATAGGATGTTATATTAATAAACTTAAAACATAAGTGTCATTACATCAACAGTGCCGAAGTACTGCCAGCATCCGAATATAGCCTTTCACATCTACATGAGCTATTAACTAGATTACATACAGACGTTACTTGCTGTCCCAACAGAGGTTGATTCTTATCAAAAATATCTTCTTTTGCTACAAATATAGGTGGGGTAAACATTCTTCAACAAAAACTCCATCTGGTAGCCTACTACCCCTTTGTGCTAGCTTGTCGGCAACACTGTTTTGCTCCCTGGGATCATGCTGGATCGTTGGCTCCCCCATCCTCCGGTGCAGCTCCCTACATTCAAGCAGTAGATTATAATCACATATATCTTTATTCATCATTCGTGCTAGTACTTCTGTGGAATCAGTTGATATTGTCAACCTGTCGTATTTAAGGCTGAAAACCATATGAAGCCCATGAAACAGAGCAGTTAGTTCCGCATTAGATACGGAGTTAGTTGTAATTTTAGAGCTCCTCCCTACTAATCAATCACCGTTAATGTCCCTAATTACACATCATGTTCCCCCTCGTTTCGAAGTAGCATCAAAAGACCCGTCTATATCAAGCTTCACACCCTTATTTTGGGGGGTCCAACAAGTATCCACCTTCTTCTTACTGGATTTCTTATAACATGACTATTAGGCCCTAGGAGCACAAATTCTTTGATGTGATTAAGGATAGCCTATAGGTCGATATTCCTATTAACCTTATGGTAATGGTTATGGTTTCTATTTAGCCAAATGCCCCAGGGGAACTTTTGATATTGGATTTTTTGGTCCCTAACTTCTTTTAGCCTGCAAGTAACATTGTTAGCGCCAATGGTACTAATGATATTTCCACATCCCAGCGTGGACCATATTTGTTTAGTAAGATGACAGTTAAGAAAAATATGAGGAATGGTTTCTAGTTGCTGACAAGTAAAGCATAGAGGGCTAGTACTTGTACCGATTTTGTGGAGGTAGCTGGCCGTAGGAAGGCGATCATAATAGCTCAGCCAGAGGAAGTACTTAATTTTTCTTGGGCAATTTAGCAACCAAATCCAGCTGAAGTCTAGCTCATTGTCAATATTTGTGGGGCTAGACATTCGAGGGAAATTATAGGCGGAACTACTAGAAAAGGAGTCATTGCTAGTAAGGGCCCAAACTAGTCTATCAGGAGGTTTGGGGTCGAGGGGGACATTTAAATATTAAACTTTGTCCACTATGTAAACAGGTAATTCAAAAGATAGCATGTCTAGGGCCCATCTATCCTGCTTGATGACATCCTTTAGATAAACATTCAAGTCGACTTTATGTAAAGGTCCCTCTAGACAACTCCTAAGATTGGTGCTATCTGGTAGCCAATTGTCCGCCCAAAATTTAATCTTGGCCCCATCTCCTATGTCACGTCCCGAGCTACCCCCGAGACGCGGACACAGGACCTAGGATTACAAGTGACCCCAAGCTAACCCTGCTGGCATAATCATGAGCATACTAAAGATAAACTGAGAAATAAAAGTGTTGCGAAAGCTAATAATAAGTAAATCTGAAATGATGGGGAATACCATATACTAAAATTGAATATCAAATCTGAGAGTGTAATAAAAAAGAGATATCAAACTCAAATACTAAGTTGAATCTAACTATGTCTGAAGATAGCCTCTAACTGACTAGAAATGTTGGGACAAGCCCTAACTAAGTCTAGCAAAACTGAAACTAGAAGACTGAAATAATGAAAAGATAACATGATTGTTGTCCTCGAAGAATGAGAACTCACCATTGATGTTGCTGAACTAGAGATCGGGAACCTATCTAAGCGTGATCTGGATGCTAAGAACCTGAACCTACATCAGATGTAGCGCAGAGTATGCGTCAGTACTTGAAAGGTACTGAGCATGCAAGATAAAGTAAAGCTGAAATAAACATATAACTGAACAAGCAATAAAGAAAGAGCTTAATCTGAACATGATATAGATACTGAGCTAACAAAATGTAATGACCAAATTATAACATGCTAAGACTGAATATTGAACTATACTAAAATGTGGTCAATGCAATGGAATCTGACTGAACTGTGGGAGCTATTAATAACCGATAATATAACCACATGAGCTAAATATGGAGTCCGATGTATATGCCCCATCGAGAGGACCCAATACACCCGGCCAAAGGTATAGAGGCATGTTGGCATGATCACTAAAATGATGCCCACAGAGAGGACTTACAACCTACGTGGCTCGTAGTTCTGGGACTATATGGGTACGTTGAACCCTAGTCCAACTCAGTATTATGCTACTCCTAATAGATTAAGTGATTTACACATTATGACTAGATTTCTATATTATACTGGATAGCTTAAACTGACATGCAAACTGAGAATGCGCAATAATACTGATATGACACATTCAAAAACTGAGGCATGTATATATGACATAACTGAAATATCTAGCCTAGCATGTGTAATTCAAGAACTAAAGAACTACATAGATAGGGTTCTGAAATTCATGCAATAGACTGAATATTAACATACTAATCTGATTTGGATCATTCTAACAGCTAAGAACCCAATAATCTTAATCATTCAAGAAACCCTAGGTATAGTCATAATAAAGAAATCAAGAAACTGACTGAAAACTAGGGACCTAATGGGTGAAAGGAACCCACTAGTGAAATCCCACATATCTCGTGACGAATTTCACGGAGAAATCTTTCAATTTCGGGGCTGGAACTGTTGGAATCTTGTTGCATTCTTGAACTTGGGATCTTGACCTTTTTTATCCTCTGAAGCTCTAATTTTCTAAGTTTTTATTAATGATTTTGACTAAGGTAAGTTCTAGTTAAGTTTCTAGGCTTAAACTGACTAAAACCTTATAATTTAGGGTTTAAACGACGTAGTTTAGGGGTCCAACACATAGGGAAAAAACCAAAACAACCCTGACGTAAAAGTTGTTGGGACCAACCGACGGACCTGGTCCACGGGCCGTGGTCCCACCTGCTGTCGAGGTTTTTTGGGGTTTTTTTTCTGTGGACCACATTCCACGGACCGTGGTCCAACCTACGATCCGTATGTGGCACCAGCACTTCCGGAAATCTGCATTCTGGCCTATCTAGGATACGGGGTGTTACAATATCTCCCCCTTGGGAATATTCGTCCTCGAATGAAGACTAAACTAGCTGGAATGTAGGGAAAGAGTTGCAAACCCTACCACTTAACACTGAAAACTGATACTGAACTGAGTTCCAAAACATATAAATACGCTAAAAATGCAAGTACAGACTGAAGGAACATGCTACTAAGACTGAAACTACGCATGAATGACTGAAAAAACTGAAGAGGAACTATTACCTCAAGCTGGAGTGGAATCATAAGGAAAGAGGTGTGGGTACTTGGACTTCATGGCTGCTTCTACTTCCTAGGTAGCTCCCTTTACGGACTGACTCCTCCACAAAACCTTGACTGAAGCGACTTTTTTGTTTCTCAACCTTCTAACATGACGATCAAGAATCTCAACTGGTACATCCTCATAAGAAATACTATCTTTTACAACCACACTCTCTAATGGCAGCACGGATGCTGGATCACCCACACACTTTTTCAATAGTGAAATGTGAAAGAATGGATGCACTGTTGCTAAATCTGCTGACAACTCTAGCTCATAAGCCACTTTACCAATCTTTTTCAAGATACGATAAGGGCCTACATATCTGGGACTGAGTTTCCCTTTCTTGCCAAATCTCATCACCCCCTTCATGGGTGACACTTTTAGGAAAACCCAATTATCAACTTAGAACTCTAGTTCCCCTCTCCTTACATTTACATAAGACTTCTGGCAACTATGGGCTGTCTTAAGTCTATCTCTAATGAGTTACACTTTCTCTATAGCATAAAGGACTGAATATGGCCCTATCAAGACTGCTTCACCTACTTCAATCCAACCAACAGGAGATCTGCATCTATGCCCATACAATGCCTCATACGGGGCCATCTGAATGCTAGAATGGTAACTATTGTTGTAGGTGAACTCTATAAGAGGAAGGTGATAATCCCAACTACCCTTGAAATCAATCACACAAGCTCTCAATATGTCATCTAAGGTTTGAATGGTACGCTCTGCCTGACCATCCGTCTATGGATGAAATGTTGTGTTAAGATTAACCTGAGTACCAAGACCTTTCTGAAATGACTTCCAGAAATGAGAGGTAAACTGAGGATCTCTATCTGAGATGATAGACAAAGGAACCTCATGCAACCTTACAATCCCATTAATATAAAGCTTGGCATAGTCCTCCACCGAATCTGTAGTCTTGACCGCCAAAAAGTGAGAAGACTTACTAACTTTGTCAACTATCACCCAAATGGAGTCATGCTGTCTGCGAGTACGAGGTAAACCTGTGATGAAGTCCATGTTGTCACTTCCTACTTTGAAGTAAGAATGTCAATCTCTTGAGTCATACCTCTTGGTTTCTGATGTTCTACCTTGACTTGCTGGCAATTGGAGCACTTAGCCACAATATCTGCTATATCTTTTTTCATACCATTCCACCAATAGACTTCCCGCAGATCGTGGTACATCTTAGTGGTGCCTGGATGGATAGAATATCTGAAGTTATGGGCCTTTGCAAGAATATGTTGTCTTAACTCACCCACATTAGGGACACATAATCGACCCTGGTAGCCAAGCACACCATCTCCCCCTTAGGAGAAAAACTCAATTATCTATTGATGGACTGCACCCTTGAGTTTGAGTAATATCGGATCAATGTCTTGCTTTTTCTTAACTTCCACTACCAAAGAAGATTTTGCCATATTCTAAACTATTACACCACCATCTGATATGCTCATAAGATGAACTCCTAGGCGAGAAAGTCTGTGAACATCCTTTGCTAGCTCCTTTCTTTCTTCCTCAACATATGCTACACTACCCATAGATAGTCTACTAAGGGCATCTGTTACTACATTTGCCTTACCATGATGGTAATGCACACTCATGTCATAATCCTTGAGGAACTCAAGTCATCTTCTCTGTCGAAGATTCAACTCTTTCTGGGTGAACACATACTGAAGGCTCTTATGGTCTGTGAACACATCTACATGAACACC
Source organism: Solanum stenotomum (assembly GCF_019186545.1). Taxonomy (NCBI): domain Eukaryota; kingdom Viridiplantae; phylum Streptophyta; class Magnoliopsida; order Solanales; family Solanaceae; genus Solanum; species Solanum stenotomum. The sequence goes on from NW_026034024.1 coordinate 78,134, forward strand.
ATACAAGTAGTGCCTCCAAATCTTGAGCGCAAACACCACCACTGCAAGCTCGAGGTCATGAGTCGGAGAATTCTTCTCATGCACCTTAAGCTGTCTGGAAGCATAAGTTATAACCTTACCTCGTTATATTAACATACAACCTAGGCCAACTCTGGATGCATCACAATAAATCACATAACCGTCTGAACCCTCTGGTAGAGTCAAAACATGAGTTGTAGTCAACCTAGTTTTCAATTCTGCGAAGCTTTTCTCACAATCATCTGACCACTGAAACTTGACCATCTTCTAAGTCAACCTAGTTAATGGTGAGACTATGGATGAAAATCCTTCCACGAACCTTTTGTAATAACCAGCTGACCCAAGAAACTTCTAATATCGATAGGAGAGGTGGGTCTGGGCCATTGTTTCACTTTTTCTATTTTCTAGGAATCCACCTGGATCCTTTCGCTGGATACTATATGCCCAAGGAAAACAACTGATTATAACCAAAATTTGCACTTGTTAAATTTGACGAATAACTGGCGATCTTTCAGAGTTTGCAGAACAACCCTCAAATGACTCGCATGTTCTTCCTCAATTCTAGAATATATAAAGATATCATCAATAAAGACGATAACGAACAAGTCCAAATACTTCTTGAACACTCTGTTCATCAAATCCATGAAAGCTGCAGGAGCATTGGTTAGTCCAAATGACATAACTACAAATTCATAATGACCATACCGAGTTCTGAAGTTTGTCTTTAGAATGTCACTATCTCTGACTCTAAGCTGATGATAACTGGATCTGAGGTATATCTTTGAGAAATGACTAGCACTCTGAAGTTGGTCAAATAAGTCATCAATTCTGGGGAAGGGATACCTATTCTTGATTGTGACCTTGTTCAACTGCCTATAATTAATGCACATTCTGAGAGAACCATCTTTTTTCTTCATGAACAATACTGGTGCACCCCATGAGGAAATACTGGATCTGATGAAGTCCTTATCTATAAGGTCTTTAAATTACTCTTTCAATTCCTTAAGCTCAGTTGGAGACATTTTGTAAGGAGAAATAGAGATAGGCTGGGTATCTGGAAGGAGATTAATTCCAAATTCGATTTTCCTATCGGGAGGAACTCCGAGAAGATCTTCTGGAAATACTTCTGGGAACTCATTAACCACAGGAACTGACTCAAGAGTTGGAGTTTCAAAACTAGAATCCTTAACCCGAACTAGATGATAGAGATAACCCTTAGAGATCATCTTTTTGGCCTTAAGGTAAGAAATGAATCGACCCATAAAGCTACTACCCTTCTATTCTAGGATTGGTTCATTTGGAAACTGAAAACGAACAATCCTAGTTCTACAATCGACTGAGGCATCACGGGAATGTAACCAATCCATGTCTAGAATGACATCGAAGTCTACCATTTCTAACTCTACAAGATCTACTGAGCTGACTTTCTGAGAGAATGTGACAGGGCAATTTCATATACCCGTTTAGCTATAACTGGGTCACCGACTAGAGTAGACTGAGAAGGGTTCTGAGAGATTTTCTGGACTAACATTAAAGTTGACTGCTATATAAAGAGTTACAAAAGACAAAGTAGCCCCTGTTGTCTTTCCACTGAGTGAACCACATGTGAGCCACATCCTTATGCTGGTAGGATGTCAACTCAACCCTACCATTACCAGTCACTTGCATCACTCCAAAGATTTTCTTAACCTTATCAATGAAATTTTGTGGGTCCTCACTAACTTGTAACCCTAAAAACTCAGGCGGATTCATCCTAACAAAATCTCAAACTCTAGCTGCCACTGATCCATCATTTCTATTAGTAGGAACTGGAACCTGCTGATTGTTCTGGTTGGTCACACTCTGAGCCAACTACCGAATAACGTTCTGAAATTCAGCATTTGAAACTTCCTGATCTGAGACTGGAGGAGTTGCGTTTGCATTCCTGGCATTCGCATTCCTTGCGTAAGCTCTACGAAGAGGCATGATCTGAAGCGCATAACGATGGATTAGAAAGAAAATCATACCAACGCACGATAAGAATATCAAGAAAGTGAAGTTTTTCTAAAACACTTCATAGCCTCCCTTTCATTAGATGTGAAGCGCATAACGATGGCTTTTCAGACATCCTAGGACTGAAGCGCATAACGATGGCTTTTCAGACATCCTAAGACTCTTGAACCTAATGCTATGATACCAAGTTTTTCACAACCCATGCTACCCCCGAGACACGGACACGAGAACTAGGATCACAAGTGACCCCAAGCTAATCCTGCTGGCATAATCATGAGCATACTAAAGATATACTAATAAATAAAATTGTTGCGGAAACTAATAATAAGTAAATCTGAAATGATGGGGAATACCCATATACTAAAACTGAATATTAAATTTGAGAGTTTAATACAAAAGAGACATCAAACTCAAATACTAAGTTGAATCTAATTATGTCTGAAAATAGCCTCTAACTGACTAGAAGTTCTGGGACAAGCCCCAACTAAGTCTTGCAAAGCTGAAACTAAAAGACTGAAATACTGAAAAGATAACATGACTGTTGTTCTCGAAGAATGAGGACTCACCACTGATGCTGCTGAACTAGAGATCGGGAACCGATCTAAGCGTGATCTGGATGTTGAGAACTTGAACCTACATCACCAGAAAATGTAGCGTAGAGTATGCGTCAGTACTTGAAAGGTACTGACTATGCAGGATAGAGTAAAGCTGAAATAAACATATAACTAAACAAGCAACAAAGCAAGACCATAATCTGAACATGATATAGATACTGAGCTAACATAATGCAATGACTAAATTATAACATGTTGAGACTGAGTACTGAACTGTACTGAAATGTGGTCAATGCAATGGAATCTGACTGAACTCTGAGACTACTAATAACCGATAATAAAATCACATGACCTAAATGTGGAGTCCGATGTATACGCCTCATCGAGAGGGCCCAATACACCCAGCCAAAAGTATAGATGCATGTTGGCGTGATCACTAAAATGATGCCCACAGAAGGGACTTACAACCTATATGGCTCGTAGTTCTGGGACTATTTGGGTACGCTGAACCCTAGTCCAACTCGGTATTATGCTACTCCCAATAGATTAAGTAATTTACACATTATGACTGGATTTCTGTATTATACTGGATAGCTCAAACTAACATGCAAACTGAGAATACACAATAATATACTGATATGACACATTCAAAAATTGAGGCATGTATATCTAAAATAACTGAAATATCTAGCTTAGCATGTGTAATTCAAGAACTAAAGAACTACATAGATAGGGTTCTGAAATTCATGCAATAGACTAAATATTAACATACTAATCTTATTTGAATCATTCTAACAGCTAAGAACCCAATAATCTTAATTATTCAAGAAACCCTAGGTTTAGTCATAATAAGGGAATTAAGAACCTGACTAAAATCTAGGGACCTAATGGGAGAAAGGAACCACTAGTGAAATCCCACATACCTCATGACGAATTCCACGGAGAAATCTTTCGATTTCGGGGCTGGAACTGATGGAATCATGTTACGTTCTTGAACTAGGGTTCTTGACCTCTCTTCTCCTCTCAAGCTCTAATTTTCTAAGTTTTGAGTAATGATTTTGACTAAGGTAAGTTCTAGTTATGTTTCTAGGCTTAAACTGACTAAAACCTCATAATTTAGGGTCTAAATGACGTAGTTTAGGGGTCCAACGCATAGGGAAAAGACCAAAATGACCCTGACTTAAAAGTTGTCGGGACTAACCGGCGAACCTGGTCCACGAACCGTGGTCCACCCTACGGTCCGTCCTGGCCAGCCATCGTTCAGCTCAGAGGATGGGTTCTGCGGACCACGTTTCACGAACCTGGTCCACGGACAGTGGTTTAACCTACAGTCCGTTGGTCCTGGCCATGGGTCGAGGTTTTTTTTCTGCGGACCATATTCCATGAACCTGGTCCACGGGCCGTGGTCCCATCTTCGGTTGAGGTTTTCTGGGGTTTTTTTCTATGGACCACGTTCCACAGACCTGGTTCATGGACTGTGGTCCAACCTATGATCCGTAGGTGGCCTCCGCAGGTGGCACCTGCACTTCTGAAAATCTGCATTCTTGTCTATCTAGGATACGGGGTATTACATCCTAGTTCCCATCTGCTACAACCTAAACATTTCCCCCAACCAAATTTTATATTCTTCCAGGTGCTGCTACCAGTTTTAAGATGTTTGTCCATTGAGGTAATGTTCGTGTTTCTAGTGTACTTCTTGATTAGTACAGTGGCCCAAAGCGCCGTAGGATTTTTATAGAGTCTCCAGGCCAGCTTGGTTAGGATAGTATTATTTTTAAGGCTACTCTTTTGTACTCCCAGGCATCCAGCCTTTTTATCAGACGCGACTGAGCTCCAATTAAGAAAATAAAGTTTCTTTTTTTTCGCTCATGGTACCCCAAATGAAATTCCGCTGGACCCTATCTATATGGTTGGTAATGTTCGCTAGGTATATTGCATAATGTTGGTTAGCCATATGGCTAAGAGTGGAAGTCACAAGGGTTGTTCTTCCAGCCATGTTTAAGAATTTTACTTTCCACCCTGCGAGTTTTTCCTGAAGGTTATCCGTGATGAATTGGAAATCTCTCTTGGTAGGTCTCTTATGAAAGATAGGGAAACCTAGGTACTTTCTAAAAGATTTACTGGTTTTATCCCTGCAATGTTGGTAATCTCATTAGTTATATTGTCTCCACACTTCTTTGAGAAAATGATTTTTGATTTTTGGCTGTTGATTTTTTTACTAGACCAATTATAGAAAGCACTCATAATATTGACTAGGGTGCGACTACTGTCTATGCTAGCCTGTGACATCAGGACCAAATCATCCGCAAAGAAAAGATGGGACATGTGGGGGTTATTCCTACTAATTTTCAAAGGTTCCCAAATTTTCTTGGCCACTGCATGTTCTATTTGGTGAGAGAGGACTTCCATGAAGAGAATAAAAATATAGGGAGACATTGGATCTCCTTATCGAAGACCCTAGTAGGCTCGAAGAAGTCAGTCCGAGTACCGTTAACTAGGGCAGCCACCTTGCTGGTAGAGATGCATGACATTATGAGGGATATGATGCTCTTAGGGAAGTTAAAATATTTTAGGGTGTGGTGAATGAAAAACCATTCCATTCTGTCAAAAGCTTTTTCTAGATCAATTTTTGCAAGGAAGCTACCCATTTTTCCTTTCTTTTTCCCTAGGTAGGAGACTTCTTCTTGAACTATGGTGGCATTATTTGCTGCCTGCCAATTTTTAAAGAAGTTGGTTTGGCATGGGCCTATAAGCCTATCCATATGGATCATAAGTCTTCTAGCAATGGATTTTGTAATGAACTTGTAAGAGGTATTGCAAAGACTTATAGGTCTGAAATTCTTAAGGGATGTAACATTCTTGCATTTGGAATAAGACAGACATGAATTAGATTGGGGTCGTCTAGGATATACCTCTATTGAAGGTTTCCTGGCAATGGGCTATGACAGAAGGTCCAGCTATATGCCAGTACTTTTGGTAAAAGAAGGGATGTAGGCCATCCTGCCCAGGCGCTTAGTGAGGATGGAAGGAGTAGACTATGGTTCTAACTTCCTCCGCAGAGGGAATTGCTTCAAGTAGGGCATGGTCTTCAGTTTTTAATGATGCTTGCCCCATCCCGAGGTTAAGAAGGACAGATTGGTCATGGCTCGAGGAGAAGTGAGTCTTGTAAAAAGAGAACGTGTGACTGATGATCCCTTGGTTGTCACATATCCAAGCCCCTTTCTCCAGTTGGAGGGATAGAATATTATTTCTCTTCCTATGGTTTAGGATACTACTGTGTAAAACCTAGTGTTTGGATCTCCGGATTGAAGCCAGTTTATTCTCGACTTTAGCTTCCAAAACTCCTCTTCCTTTTTTAGGATACAATCAAAGTCGGCTATAATGTGTTGTTCCAGGTTAAATAGGAAAGCACTTATAGGGTAGTTTGGGGAATTGTGTATGCCACAAAGTCTTTTCAAGATGGTTTTCTTTTGATGAAAGATATTCCCAAAAGTAGATTTATTCCAACTGGAGACATTGGTTTCAAAAGTGGCGATGGATTCAATGAGCTTGGAGGAACTGTCCCAGGCATCTTTAATAATGTTGCTAAGATCGGGGTGGGAGGTCCACATTGTTTCAAAATGAAAAATACGCTTGCCCTTCGGAGTCGTGTTTCTTGTAAGGGACAGCAATATGAGACAGTGGTCGGAGTGGGTCCTTGGAAGGTGGATTACCTGTGCATCCGGGAAGCTTAGGAGCCAGTCCTTAGTTGCAAAGAAATGGTCCAGACGTTCAAAAATAAGAGCTTTATTGTTTTTAAATCTATTGTTAATCCAAGTGTACTTGTTGCCCTTAAAACCTAGGTCAATAAATTTACAATAGTTTATTACGTCCCAAAAAGTGTTACTACAGGTGTTATTATTGACAACAAGAGACTGCAATTTTAGGAAGTTTTATTTTAGTAATATTTATTTGCTGTTCTTTATATGTATTCTACCTAAAGTAGAATTCTACCAAAAATAGATTTCTAGGTTTATTCTTTGTTGTATAAATACATGTATTAGTACAATGCATAAAAACATGAACGACAGATTTCTTTATGTAAGCCTGCAACCTTGTTCAACATGGTATCAGACTTAAATCCTATGGTTCCATCCACTTCCGTAACTCAATCGAATAACCTTGCACCGCAAATCATAGTCCAACAGGACAATTCTGTTTTTCCCACTGGGATAGTTCTTGACGAAACGAATTATCCTTTATTGTCACAGGTAATGGAGATGCGTATTGGAGCAAGAAACAAAGTTGGATATCTTACCGGCGAATTGACCAAACCATCACCAACTGATCCAACGTATGGCACATGGATCACCAAAAATCACAAAGTTCGAAGTTGGCTTATTGATTCAATAAGCCCGCATCTGATGCAAAGATTTATTCGCCTGGCAACCGCTCAAGAGATATGGGAAGCTGCTTCAAAAACATTCTATGATGGATTGGATGAGACTCGCTTGTTTGAACTGAATCAACAATCTTTCACTGCCAAGCAGAATAGTCGACCTTTGTCTACCTATTATAACGAACTCATTGCAATTTTTCAAGAATTTGACCATCGGACAGCTTCACAAGAGAGATCAGTGGAAGGGATTGTACAGTTACATTCCGTGGTGGCTAGGCTTCGAGTTCACATAATTCTAAGTGGACTTGATTTGGAATTTGATCAAGTTCGTGGTGAGATTTTGCGAAAAGATCCAAAATTGGATTTGGAAAGCTGTTATGCGTATGTAAGGAGAGAAGCACAACAAAGACAAATCATGGGAAGTTCTAGACCAGTCCTGAAAGTTCAGCCATGGTGGTTCAACGTGATACACAAAAGAGTCGAAGTATTTCATCATCTGGAAAAACAAATAACTTTGTTTGCAATCATTGTGGTGAAAAAGGGCACACCAAATAGCGCTGCTTTGAGATTATTGGATATCCAGAATGGTGGGATTTTTCAAAAAAACCACGAAAGAACTTGATTGGCAGAGCAAAAATAGCCATACAAGGAGAACAATCACAACCTATGGCCAATGTGGCTCAACCAGGTAACTTTGGTAAGGTTGATGTTTTTTCTATCACTTCCAAGGAAAATACATGGATTATTGACACAGGAGCATCCGATCATATGACTAGAGACTCTAATAAGTTACAAACTATTCACCCATTCTCGCAACAAGTTATTTCTACGGCTAATGGAAATACTTGTAATATAACGGGGGAGGGTTCTATTAAATTGTCTAGTACTTTGACTCTTGAAACTGTTTTGGTGGTGCCTTCACTCCAAAACAATTTGTTGTCTGTATGCCAAATTACTTCATCTCATAACTGTACTGTTACTTTTTGGCCCTTATTTTGTATCTTTCAGGACATTCTGACCCGGAAGACTCTTGGTTATGGTGTTAAATGGGGAAAGCTATACTATCTAGAGTTGGATGAGAATACAGAGCATAATTTTGGGCAGGCATGTCATACAAGTGGAGTTGAAAAGGCTAAAGAAAAAATATGGCTATGGCATAGGAGACTAGGACACATCTCTTTTGGTTATCTTAAGACACTTAGGCCAAGTTTGTTTGCTGATTTAGATGTTTCAGATTTCCAATGTAATATTTGTGAACTAGCAAAAAGCCATCGAATTCCTTATTTTCCAAGTTTGAATAAATGTTCAGAACCTTTCATTGTTATACATTCTGATATTTGGGGTCCAGCAAGGATCCCCCTCTATTTCAAAAGCTCGATATTTTATCACTTTTATCAATGAATGCACTAGAATGACATGGGTGTCTTTACTTTACAAGAAGAGTGATGCATTTAAAGCATTTAAGGAATTTTACAATATGGTGCATACTCAATACCAAAGGAAAATTTGAATTTGGCAGTCTGACAATGCTAGGGAGTTTATTGATGGTTCATTCGGAGAATATCTTAGTCAGTTGGGGATACGACATCATACTTCATGCACATATACACCGCAACAAAATGGTTTAGTAGAAAGAAAGAATAGACAAATTTTGGAAGTAGTTTGTGCCTCTCTTTTTGGTATGAACATGCCTCACTTTTATTGGGGGGAAGCAGTAAAGTCGGCTATTTATCTTATCAATCGAGCCCCTTCCCGGGTTATTGACTTTCAAACCCCTCAACAAAAGCTAAAGTCATTTTGCACGATAGGCCATCTGCCGAACCTTGAACCTCGAGTTTTTGGATGTACAGTTTATGTCCATATTCCAAAAGTCTTAAGAGGTAAATTGGATCCCTGTGCAAAAAGATGTGTGTTTGTTGGGTATTCAGACTTCCAGAAAGGGTATCGGTGTTATGATCCTCAGAATAAGAAGTTGTATGTTACATTAGATGTCTCCTTTCATGAGAACGAACCTTATTATGGAGGGGGAGTTTCCAGTTCAACTCTTTATGAGGAGAATGTGAGTGAAGCACTTAAGCCGAACAAGCAAGATACTGGAATTCCACTGGACCAAGGTGAGTTCTTAGACTTGGAAGAATTGCAAGGGAGATTGAGTAAGAATACACATGTAATTGAAGAGATTTTCTCGGATCCTATCGAGTCTCCAGTTTTTCCAAATCTATCTGAGAGGGATGAAGCATCGATGCATAATGAAGATGTCGTAGAAGACCCCATATTAACACCATCAGCTGAAGAGTCCTCACAGAATGTTCAAGAAGATATTACACCTCAGGTAATTCTCAATACTCCTTCTCAATTACCATCAAGATTAAATAGGGGTGTCCCTGGAAAACAATATGAACCTGATCTTAGAACCAAGGCCAAATATCCAATTAGTAACTATATCTCAAGTCATAGATTATCGGATTCATATGCTCTAACTGTTAATCAATTATCCAAAGTATCTATTCCTAGTAGTGTGCAGGATGCATTAACAGATCCAAAATGGACCAAGGCAATGTATGAAGAGATGGAAGCCTTNTCCAAAGTATCTATTCCTAGTAGTGTGCAGGATGCATTAACAGATCCAAAATGGACCAAGGCGATGTATGAAGAGATGGAAGCCTTGCAAAGAAACTTAACTTGGGACTTAGTTCCGCTGCCAAGAGAAAAAAAGACAATTGGTTGTAGATGGGTATATACTGTGAAACTTAATGTAGCTGGAAGCATTGATAGATACAAGGCGAGGCTAGTTGCGAAGGGTTATGCTCAGAAGTATGGAGTTGATTACCAAGAAACGTTTGCACCAGTAGCCAAGCTCAATACTATTTGTATTCTTATATCTATTGCAGTGAATAAAGATTGGCCTTTACGACAATTTGATGTAAAAAATGCCTTTCTAAATGGTGACTTGGAGGAAGAAGTATACATGGAGTTTCCACCAGGCATTAAGCAAGGAACAATGCATAAAGACAAATGATGCAAACTGAAAAAATCACTTTATGGGCTAAAACAGTCGCCTAGAGCTTGGTTTGGGAGGTTAGCTTCAGAGATGAAGTTTGTTGGTTACTGGCAAAGTAACTCTGACCATACTTTGTTTATTAAACAAAATGAGGGAAAGGTAACATCATTGATTGTATATGTAGATGCTATGGTATTAACTGGTGATGACCCCGAAGAAATGGAGAAACTACAACAATACTTAGCGACCAAGTTTGAAATGAAAGACTTAGGACAACTGAGATATTTCCTAGGTATTTAAGTGTCAAGGTCGAGACAGGGAATCTCTCTTTCCCAGCGAAAGTATGTATTGGATTTATTGACAGAAACTGGAATGCTTGATTGCAAACCAGCTGAAACACCGATGGAGATGAACCAACAACTTGGAATTTCTTTTGTGCAACAATTAACAGACAAAGTTTGTTATCAGCGGCTAGTGAGGAAGTTGATCTATCTAACTCATACTAGACCGGATATTGCATATGCGGTAAATGTGGTGAGCTAGTTTATGTATGCTCCAAGTATAGAACACATGAATGCAGTCCATAGGATCCTAAGGTATTTGAAAAATGCTCCTGGAAAAGGGTTGAGGTACTCAAAGAATGAAGCACCAACTGTTGAAGGCTACACCGATGCTGACTGGGCTGGAGATCGCTCAACCAGGAGATCGACTTCAGGTTACTTCACATTTGTTGAAGGTAATCTTGTTACCTGGAGAAGTAAGAAACAAAAAGTTGTTTCTCGATCAAGCGCAGAAGCGGAATTTCGAGGTATGACGCATGGTTTATGTGAACTATTATGGATCCAAAGAGTTCTGCGTGATCTTGGAGTTGAAAGTGCTGGACCTATGAAGTTGTTTTGTGATAATAAATCTGCAATTCAAATAGCACAATCCAGTTCAACATGATCGCACTAAACACGTCGAAGTGGATCATCATTTCATTAGAGAAAAACTTGATCAGAAGATCATCCAGTTTCCATATGTAAAGTCTATAAACCAACTCGCAGATGTCCTTACAAAGGCAGTACCAAGAAAAATATTTCATGAAGCGATTGACAAGTTGGGCATGATAGATATCTATGCACCAACTTTAGGGGGACTATTGACGACAAGAGACTGCAATTTTAGGAAGTTTTATTTTAGTAATATTTATTTGTTGTTCTTTATATGTATTCTACCTAAAATAGAATTCTACCTAAAATAGATTTCTAGGTTTATTCTTTGTTGTATAAATACATGTATTAGTACAATGAATAAAAACATGAACGACATATTTCTTTATGTAAGCCTGCGACCTTGTTCAACAGTTATTTATAGGGTTACCTCCTTTATTATCTTTATTGTTTAGAATTTCTTTGAAATCACCCCCAATGAACCATTTACCCAAATAGTACTTTGACTTTATGGCACGAAGATTTTCCCAAAGAATATTACGAGTATGCCTATAGGTGCTTGCATAAATATAACTAAAAAGCCAAGGTTCATTTGAAGGACTTACCTTGATCATAGCATGAATTTCCTACCCAGTTGTCGCTATCTTATCAAGTTCCAAGATGGTTTCATCCCATAAGATCACTATTCCACCGGAGTTACCAATTGCTGGCACCTCCAGCATTTGGTTAAAAGAGAAGTCATCAAGAAGAGCTTGGTGGCTTTGCATGTTAGTTTCGAGGAGAGCTACTAAAGGAGGCTTATGCCAATCTAGCATTGCTCGAAAGTTCCTTCTAAAGTCTAGGCCATTTCCTCCCCTACAGTTCCATATTATTAAGTTCATTGATCTGTTCATTTTGGGGGAGGGGGGTTTATCATTGAGTTGTTTGGGGGAGCATTGGGGTTCAATATTGTCGGATTCATCACTAACACATAATTCCCTATCTCTGGGTTGAAGGGTTTCCTTATATCTATCGAACTTTTTGAGAGATTCTGTGGACAGATAAGGATGTATATTTTATCGAATCTCTCTCGAAATATCATTACACGTATTTCCTTTAATATTGTGATTTATGTTCTTGTTTCTCTCATTATTTCTAGCGTTTCCTCTATTTCTCGAGTGTTTGTATGAACTGGATTCAAAGGAACTAAGTTCGAGGGGAGGGGTACCTGCGAGGAGGAGGCTATGTTGTTTGCCGTCTGGGCTGCCGTGCTTCCCATCGAGCCCGAGGGTGTCAGTATTGGGTTGTATATCGGAGCTCCCTTAGCCAACCCTTGAGTGGTCCAGTGATGGAAGAGAGGGTCTGTCATGTAGGTTCAGAAGAGTCTGGTAAGTGTCCATCTAAGGAGGGGTATGCATGGGTGGGGGGATAGGGGTTTCCCAGGTAGGGATGTGGAAGAAGGGCATCGGGTAGGTCTGTGGAGCTAGAAGGGCATTTGTCATCTACAGATGTATGATGATGATTATGGGAAGCCTATTAAGTAGTTAAAAGTTTACACATACAAGATGAACTGTAATAAATTGTTACTAACAATTAATTTGGAATTATTGGGCACTTTCCTCCCCATTTAGATTCAGGTCAAATCTTGGACTGAATGGGATGTGCCATAAATTATAAAGTCCAAATCAATTGTTGTTCCGCTCTACACAATATCTTAATCTTTGCCCAATCAATAAACAGAAGAGCCTTAAAAAAAAAAAAAAAAAAAAAAACTTTTTTAATGTGCCTTTCCAAATTTTAATTGACTATGGGTCTGTAAGGAAATATTTTTTTAGAAAAATAATGGGGCGGGGTTATATCTTTCCACTAATGGAACCATTTTGACCATTTCCAAGTTACAATTTCGTTACTGTTCAACCTTAGCAGGCAAATCAAGGTCATTAGGACTTTCATTTACATGTCTTACGTTGTATCCTACATGGTAATTTGTGTTCTACATGATATTCTACGTGTAATATGTCATGTATAACTTATGTGTCTACTTGTTCAACTTTATTCAAATTTAAGTGTCTACTTATGTCTTATATAAATGACCCATATATATCTTTTTGGTTTAACGGTAGTAGTGAAAAAAATAATTATAATTTAGCTAAAAGGATCCGATATACCCCTTAACTTTTTATTAATAATTTCAATGTAGAGGTATATTTGATCCTTCTCTCATGTGAATTTTTTCTGACTTTTTTTATTTAAAAAAATTGAAAAACCTAAAGAACCGACTAAAACAAAAACCGAAAAAAATGACTTTATGTTGGTTTGATTTAATTTTTATCGATATAATTGGTTTAGTTATTTTTTAATAAAAAAACAAACTAGTACCTATTGTACATCCCTATTTAAGATTGTAAATTCAAAAAAAATGTTAAAAAAGGGACAATCATATTAGAGAGTAGGTATCTATCAAATAAAATACTATTGCAAATCCATATCAATGGAAGCTTAAAATATATATATATATATATATATTGAAGCGA
>NW_026034025.1:0-1846 GCF_019186545.1 Solanum stenotomum
AATTTGTGAATAACCTTTTTTAGCCTCTTTGTAAGCACCTTAGAGATGATCTTGTAAACACTGCTAATCAAACTGATAGGTCTGAAATGTGTGAGCTCTTTAGCACCCATCTTTTTAGGAATCAAAGCCACATAGGTAGAGTTGAAGCTTTTCTCAAAGAAACATCTTTCATGGAAATTCATGATGGTACTAATTACTTCCCCCTTTATTACTTCCCAGCATTGGATATAGAAAGCCATGGTATATCCATCAGGGCCAGGAGCTTTGTCTTCAGCACAAAGTTTCACACATTCCCATATCTCCTGTTCCTCAAATTCCTTTTGAAGCATTTGATTGTCTTCAATAGAGACTCTGCGGTCTGCCCTGCATCCTCCAGCTGGCCTCCATGTCTCAGTTTCAGTATATAATCTTTGATAGAACTTCTCATTCTCCTTCGTTATAACTTCTGGATTTTTGGTTGCTTCCCCATCCACCATTAGTTCATCAATATTGTTATATCTTCTATGGGCATTTGCTGATCTGTGGAAAAACTTGGTGTTGTTGTCACCATGTTTCAGCCAGTTGACCCTTGATCTTTGCCTCCAAGCTATTTCCTCACATTTAGCTATGCTTTCAAAATCTACAAGGAGTTCTGCCTTTGAGAGTGTCTCATCTTCTGTTAATACTCTTTGATCCTGAATTTCCTCCAATTCTGCCAGCTTCGCAAGGATGTTCTGTTTCTGCATTGCTAAATTCCCATTGGAGGTCTTAGCCCATTCCTTCAATTTATCTTTTAAGGCTCTCAATTTGAAAGCTAAGATAAAATCTGGCCTCCCTTCACAGACTATAGAATTCCACCACATCTTAACTCTATCCAGAAACCCTTCTGTTTGCAGCCACCAATTTTCAAATTTGAAATAAGATCTTCTAGGTTCCCAGTTCCCACTTTGGAGCAAAATGGGTGTGTGATCAGAGGTCACCTTGTGTAAGGTTGTCTGCTTAATGTTCTTGAATTCCAAATGCCATTCTTCAGAAAATAAGAACCTATCAAGCCTGGCAGCAACATCGTGACTCTCCCCTTTCCTCCAAGTATATTTGCTCCCTATCAAATGTGGATCTTGAAGGCTCATATCCTCAATGAAATCAGACAGATCATACATTGCTCTTGTGAATCTAGAGCAGTTTCTCTTTTCTGAAGGGAATCTGACAGTGTTAAAGTCCCCACATACTACCCAAGGCCCATCAAAAAGTCCTCTGGCTGAGCCTAACTCCCACCATACTTCTTCCCTTTCTACTCTGTTGTTAGGAGCATAGATGCCTGTAAGACACCAAGTGAAGTCGCGGTTCTTCCAGGGAATAGGCCCCCAGACTACTTACTTCTCCTGTCCAAACTTTCTCATCCCATAAAATTAAAACACCTCCCCTTGTCCCACTAGCTTCCAACTGACAAAATCTGACCCCTCTGTTTGCCCACAAATCTTTAACCAAATTCTTGATATCTCCTTGAATTTTGGTCTCTTGAAAGCAATAAACATCAGCTTTCCATTCGTGAATTAAATTTTTGATGATACACCTCTTGCTTGCCTGATTCAGGCCCCTCACATTCCATGATACTATGGAGATTGTGAGGAATATAGGAAAAGAATATTATTGAATTGTGTTGTTGTAATAATTACATAGAGAACCCTATTTATAGACACTATATAATACAATTCCTTACCAAATAGGAGACTATAAACTATTTCTAGTTTGTGTAGGATTGTGTTTTCCTATTCTATTCTAACACTCCCCCTCAAGCTGGTGCATACAAATTATATGTACCTAGCTTGTTACAAATGCAATTAATACGAGGACCGGTAAGAGACTT
>NW_026034026.1:0-4811 GCF_019186545.1 Solanum stenotomum
GTTCTAATTAATTGGTTGACAACCTTAGTATTTGGTCGTGATATAAGTAGGATATAGACCAACAAAAAGAAGATGGTTCCTTTTAGTTTCATTCAAAAGGAACTATCCTTACGTGTTGCGACGGAACTTGTGCAAGCAGTGTCAGTCAATTATCACGATTCGAATTTGGGGTTGTAGAGATCATGGAATATACTTATTGTCCCGAAATGTATTTTATATTTGCATTATCTTTATATGATGTTGACGTATTTGTATATATACACACATTAATTTTTTCGCCTTTTACTAAAGAATATTGTGTGTGCATTGCAATTAGTGGCATACGCCTATTTTTTGGAGGGGTTATTGCCTCTATAGTTCTAATTTCCAATTAAGTTTTGATGATTTTTGGTTTGGGGTTAAGATGGTGTAGCATCATTTATTTATTTTTAATAGTAGCATCATTTATTTTGTTCTGTTCAATTTTTTTAATTTATTTTTTTGGTTATAAAACTACTTTCTTTCTTTATTACGATTGAAAATTTTATAGATAGTGTTAAGATCTAATTAGGGTAAATCACATAAATATGCTATATTAAAGAAATATTTACCATCTATGGCAATATAATTTTTCTAACTAAATAAATTAAAAAATTGTACAGTCGCTTGCCTCTTTCTCTTCCCTTTTTCATCTTCCTTCGCTTTTTTTTTTATTCTTCTTCTTTGTCTCTTTTTCTATCATTATTATCTTCCTCCTCTTTTTTTTTTTTTTTTTTTTTTAATATTCTTCTTATTCTTTGAAATTTTCATATAAATAACTATCTTCACATCAATTTTTACCCATATTTCATTATTTTTACCCAAAAATACGAAGGAAAAAGAAATGGAAAGATGAAAATTTGTACAAAATCATATTTTCAAGCAGAAATTTCAAATCGGTAAAATTATAGCAAGAGTTCACCATTAATGGTCATTATAAAGCTTCAAATTGAATTCATTATTTGAATTTTACGAATTTGTGATTAGCTTGGATAGATTGTTCCTACAAATAATTGAAAATGTCGTTTGAAATTTATATCTCAATTTTAAGAGGGTTTGGTTAAGTTTATAATTGATTTTAGGAGAAATATTAGATTGAAACTCGAAAAAGGTGAAGTTTATGAAACTGTATGACAATTGTATTAAAGTTGTATTAGATATGTTTCATAATTATATTAAAATCATGAACAAT
Organism: Solanum stenotomum; assembly: GCF_019186545.1. Lineage (NCBI taxonomy): Eukaryota > Viridiplantae > Streptophyta > Magnoliopsida > Solanales > Solanaceae > Solanum > Solanum stenotomum. Next base: position 1,211 of record NW_026034026.1, read on the forward strand.
ACATTTATAATACATATTACAAACTTCACTCTTTTTTGGTGGTATCAACCAAAATAATTTAAGTAACACACTCGTAATACATTTATAATATAGGAACAATACATTTGTAATACATATTGCAAACGCCGCTTTTTTTCTTAGTGATACAAATCATAATAATTTATACGATATATATATATAATGCATGTTTTATTCATGAATAGTACATTTATAATACATATTGCACACTTCACTCCTTTCTTAGTGATACCAACAAGAATAATTTAGGTAACACACTAATAATACCTTTATAAGACACCCACATTACATTTTAATACATATTGCAACCGTCACTCATTTTCTTAGTGATAAATTAAAATAATTTATAAGACACATATAATATAAGTTTTATTCATAAGCAATCCATTAATAATACATATTGCAACCATCACTCATTTTCTTAGTGATACAAATCAAATAATTTATAAGACACATATAATATAAGTTTTATTCATGAACAATACATTTCTAATACATATTGCAAACTTTACTCTCTTCTTCTTAGTGATACCAACCAGATGATTTACGTAACACACGTATAATACATGCACACTATATTTTAATACATATTGCAAATATCACTCATGTTTTTAGTGATACAAACCAAAATAATTTATAAGATACATATAATACATGTTTTATTCATGAATAATACAAGTTTAATTCAGTCTATAGAATATTATCTTGTTTTTCAGTAGTAATGTTTTTTTTATTCTTAATTTTCTCTTCTAATTCAACTTTAATATTGTGTAATACACTTTTAATGCAAATTTAATTCATTTTGTAGTTTATTATTTGTTACTATTAGATTACTTGTTTAATTCATTATTGATATAAGTTTAATTCACTCTATAGATCAGTGTCTGGTGTTTCATTAGTTGCATTTTTTATCCATGCTTAATTCTCTCTTCTAATTCAACTTTAATATTTGTGTAATACACTTTTAATACAAATTAGTTCATTTTACAGTTATTGGTTGATTTTTTATGATTAAATTACTTGTTTAACTCATTATTGATACAAGTTTATTCAGTTTACAAATCTCAGAATGCTCTTTCGTTTGCTACATTTTGCATGCGTGTTTAATTCACTTCTAATTCAACTTTAATATGTGTGTAATACATTTTTAATTCAAGTTTAATTCATTTGGCAGTTTATTATGTTTCTTCATTTGTTACAATTAGATTACTTTCTGCTCTTTCGTTTGCGATTAGTTTGGATAGGTTGTTCCTACGAATAATTGAAAATATCGTTTGAAGTTTATATCTCAATTTCAAGAGGGGTTGGTTAAGTTTAGAATCGATTTTAGGAGAAATATTAGATTGAAGCTCGAAAAGGATGAAGTTTACGAAACTATATCGCGTTTGTATTAAAGTTGTATTAGATATGTTTCATAATTGTATTAAAATTGTATTAAAATCATGAATAATACATCATACATTTATAATACATATTGCAAACTTCACTCCCTTTTTAATGATATCAACTAAAGTAATTTAGGTAACACACTTATAATACAAGCACAATACATTTTAATACATATTGCAAACATCACTCACGTTCTTAGTGATACAAAACAAAAATAATTTATAAGACACATAATAATATATGTTTTATTCATGAATAATATAAGTTTAATTCAATTTATAGATCATTGTCTTGTCTTTCATTAGTTACGTTTTTCATTCATCCTTGATCCTCTCTTCTAATTCAACTTTAATATTGTGTAATACAATCTTAATGCAAATTTATTTTGCAATTTTTTGGTTGGTTTGTTACTATTAGATTACTTGTTTAATTCATTATTGATACAAATTTAATTCACTCTACATACAGTTGTCTGGTCTTTCATTAGTTACATTTTTTATGCATGCTTAATTCTCTTTTCTAATTCAACTTTAATACTAGTGTAATACACTTTTAATACAAGTTAAATTCATTTTGCATTTTATTGGTTGATTTATTACAATTTGATTACTTGTTTAATTCATTATTGATACAAGTTTTATTCAGTTTACAGATCATAGAATACTCTTTCGTTTGCTATATTTTGTATTCATGTTTAATTCTCATCTAATTCAACTTTAATATGTGTGTAATACATTTTTAATTCAAGTTTAATTCATTTTGCAGTTTATTATATCTCTTCATTTGTTACAATTAAATTACTTGTCCAATTAATTATTGATACAAATTTTATTCCGTCTACGAATTATTGACTACTATACGAAAGAAAGTAGAGAGAGAAAGAAAGGGAGAAAGAACAATAGAAAGAGAGGGAGAAAGAGCAGCATAAGAAAGAAAGGAGAAAGAATAATGTACAGAAAGAAAGAAATGGAGAAAGAATAACGTACAAAAAGAAAGAAAGAAAGAAAGAAAGAAATGGAGAAAGAATAACAAAAAGAAAGAAGGAAAGGGATAAAGAGCGAGAAAGAGAGACAAATATGAAAAGGCTAGAGACAAAAAAAAAAAAAAGAGGCGAGAAAGAAAGATAAATATAATAAAATACATAGTATTGTTAGATATTGCTATAAATGGTAATAATTAAAGAGTATATTTAAAATAAATAATTATTTTTTAAAAGGGATCCACTCAAGTAATTAATCCTTAATTGAATTCATAAAATTGTTTCTCTTGAATATCTGTTGTCGATGCATTTCATTTTGGGCCTGGCCCATTTTAGCTATGTATACTCAATGTATACATGTAGTATATCAGTTTTATATTGATCGTATATCATTCCCTATTCTTGTATATTATGTGTATACTGATATATACAACTCATTTTTTGGTTTCAAGACCTGTAAAACAACTTCTTTTTCACTGTATATCAGCTTCCAATTTGTTTCTTTGATTGACGAGGCAAACTCAATGAGAGAGAGATTGAGTACATCAACTCAAAAATACAAAAGGGGGATGAAGTCCATGATGAACTCAATGTAGATTCCATGTAAAAGATAAAATAATGAAGATTAACATTTATACTTTAAAGAAAAATATAATAATGGTGACATCAAAATGAGGCAAAATAACTTTTAATACAAGAAGACAAATATCAAATGTAATGAAAAAGCTAAAATTAAAAATTATACTAAAGATGAACTAGTGACAATTAGGTTATAGCCAATATTTATACATAGAAATATTTAGCCTTACGTGAACCGAACAAAGGCCTAAAATTATGAAAAGGAAAGAACACATTGTTTATACAATTATTTTCAAGGATAAACGAACCAACTAGATTATGAAATAAAGAAAAGAAAACATTACACATCCTAATTGCTAGGATGTCTACTTCTACTACTATACGTCTATACGTACAACAGGCTTCATGCTAGCATAAATAAAATTTTAAAATTAATCTAATTTATATGAAACAGAAACAGAGAACTCAAAACAAGAATAAAACAAAGAGGGAAATTAATCATCCATACACCAGCTAGCATCAAACGGAACAATAACAGAACTATAAAAAAAATGATGAGAACATTACCTTTTGAGAGGCAACATTCTGCGATAACAAGCTTGAAAAGACGAACCACATGATTTCTGAGGGTTCTGG
>NW_026034027.1:0-4787 GCF_019186545.1 Solanum stenotomum
ATCACTTGTCTCAATCACAACCATATAATGACCACATCATAGTATTACACATCACCTGTCTCAATCACAACAATATCACGACCACATCATAGTATTACACATCACCTGTCTCAATCATAACCATATCATGACCACATCATAGTATTACACATCACCTTCTCAATCACAACCATATTACGGCCACATCATAGTATGACACATCACCTGTATCAATCACAACAATATCACGACCACATCATAGTATTACACATCATCTGTCTCAACATCAATGTTTGTATCAATCATAGCCTACTCATGCTCTTCTATCCCCTCAATATCAGTTATCACATGACTTATTCAACAAATTCAAGTCACATAAAACACATTTAGCTCGTTTTATTCCCCATCTTTCATTTACAACAATTTCAATCAACAAATAAAACCCATCCTCAATCCCGATTACTCCCCAACACAGTTAGGAAAGTAGTCATGCGTAGTCTAACAGTTTACAAAGTTTGGAAGCCACTTGCCTTAAAACGAACTCCAAAAGTTACTTGACTTGAGCCTTTCCTTTCCGAGTATAATCCGGATCACGATAATCTATTCAAACAATTATTCACAATCACAATTCGAGTCCAATGACACCAAAATCAAGAAATTTAGGGAAAAGGGGAAAAACGGTCCAAAAGTCTCATACCGAAAAACGATACCCAAATCTGGAAATTTTTGATGTAAAATGATCCTTAAAGTATTTGGAAGCTAATGGTGAAAACCAATTTAAAAATGGAGATGAAATCAATTCACAAACTCAATTTGAAGGAAAATCCACGTTCTTGAAGAAACCTAAAATCCTCGAATCCGAAACCCCGACTTGAAAATGAAATATCTCTGGAAAAACATCTTACCCATGCTTAGATAAGTTCAAATATGAAATTTCATCAAAAACGGAGTTAAGATCGACCTTGAAATTCTCAATTTATCAAACTTTAACTTTATCGAGAAAGTCCAAATTGTACGCGGTTAATATGATGAAAATAATCGATGAATCAATAATTTTATGTTAAAATCAGTTTACCCATAACATAAGGATCGTAAATATACCTTTTTAATCAAAAAGGGACTCCAAATCGATAAAACCCTAATTTTTCCCAAGATATTTACGAATAGAAAAAAAAAACCAGATAAAGAAATTATGAGAAAATGTCGAATTGAAGATTGAATACTAACCCTCATATTAATTCAAGAAGAAACCCGTAAGAATCACTCAATTCCGATCTCTAGAACTCTCGATATTCTCAAAATACCAAATGAACACAGTCTGAGATATTTATAACAGTACATGACTGTTATGCACCAGAAAAACAACAGTTAATCTTTCACTTAAAAGGCCGTAATTTCCTCATACGATAGTGAAATAACCCGATTCTTTTTTGTAAATGTCTTAAATAATGATACGGACCTGCTCGTTCAATCGGAGCTCAATTTCATGCTCGTTTGCCGAGTCAAATATAATTTCTACTCGGTAAACAATTATTTCTTATTTACGATAAAAGTCCAATCTCGGGTTAGCGAAAATGCACCAAAATTTGCAGATAAGTCCTATAATTCATGCTCAAAATTTCAGAACCTTTGGAATAATTTTTCGACCTTTAAAACTAATAATGAACCCTTTAGTTGCCACAATTTGCTGAAATAGTATCAAAGCATCCAAGAAGCTTAAAAGCTCACCCAAAACTCATTTGGCACTTCCCGAACACAAAACAAATATGCTATTAGCTTGAAAATGACATTTCGGACTCAATAAAATCGTCGGAATTTGAATTCGAGGTTTCCTTGACCCGGTATCCGATAAGGCGTCAAGAAACTAACTTTAGGCTCAAAACTCAAAACGCACTCGGGGCCTCTAAAAATTCAACCAAGACTCATTCTAGACTTAGAATCACCCCCTGAATCCAACGGTACCCTCGGAATTCCATTTCGAGCACCGGAACCTCGTTTGTTGACCAAAGTCAACTCTTGATCAAAATTTCACAATTTTTGCAACTTAGGACCTCAAATCTTCGTTTTAACTCCAAATTCGACTCCATAAATCCTCATAGACCCGTTTCGACATTCTAAAACTGCTGGAATCGACGGAAATCCAATTCGAGTCTCGAAACTCCAAATGACTCGAAATAGCACTTTTAACCAAACTTTAACTCTTAAAAACTCAACTTTTCATCAATTTTCCTTCAAACCAACTTCGAAAATACAACATTAGGACACGAGGCAGCTATCGGGAGGGGTAAAATGGTCATTTTATGAAAAATATCAAAAAATGACCTTTAGGGTCATTACATTATTCACCACTAAAAATTCATGTTCGTTCTCGAACATAAAGTAGAAGAAGGAAAAAAAAATACTCGACGCTATCAACCCTGAGGTGAAATTTCCGAACTCAATAATTACTACTCCAAACGAACCCATTCTTAAACCTTATCCCAAAAATCCATAAAAAGGATTTCCAAATCAATCTTGACAACTTAACCCTCAAAGGGTTATTTCAAACCACCGACTAACTCAAAGACTGAATCTGAATCTAAGATCTCAAAACCACAACATATTTACCATGACAACCCCTAATCGTGTAACCACGAGAGAAATTTCGGAATCAATAACCACAGAAAAATCAAGGATGAACCTAAATCAATCACCAAGCTCTCACAACACAAGAACCATCACCGACTCTAGAAAATTCCATTCTCATTACCACATTTCCACAAGTCTGAGTCATACTAATCTGATGCATATCCATCGAGCATCCATCTTGGAAAAATCACGCTTATCTAACCCACAGATAAAAATGATGAAGTATCCAACTGATGATCGACCCATCCAAGCAAATAAAACCTCTAAGGATGCCACCAAAACACTGAAGTAGGATCCGTAATTGTAGACAACTCTAGCAACGGAAGAACTAGGCCCACGGGCTACCTAAGCATCGAACCACACCTAGCTGAACCATGCATACAGGGGTAAGATAAATACCAAAATAGCCAAAAACTGTAGCCACATACGGTAGCCTCTCTATGCCTTTCCAAAAGGAAGATGACACTTGTAGAACTTCCGAAAACCTTCTACCACCCCAATACCACATCGAACCCACTATCTCTGAATCGGCCCACCCACACAAATGAATCGGTCCATCCGATTCACCACTAGGCATCCACCCACAAAAGTAAAAACAAGTCTGAACATAGACAGAGAATAATAATCCAAAACCATGTCTAAAATGAGGTAGGTGGTCACATAAGAATATACAAAACCAAAATTGAACAACCCAAGATATCCCTTCCACGATGTCCATAACTCACCTTCCCATTCGTCTGACTTCACAATCAGCCAGTCCGGCCTCATAACAATCATAGACATACTCAATTTATCTATTTTCTCATACTCTTTACAATAATCCATTAAAGCCAACAATATCAATACTACCAGAACATCATAGTCACACCGGCCAGTTACTTTACCCTCAGACGGCCACTAGTATCCAATCATTCTTAGAAACACATTATTGCTTCCAAAATTTCGAATTATGGTCTTTCCTCCTTCCATTGAAGCATTCCACGATCGATATGGGTCTCACCCAATCGCCAATAATCCAAGTTCTAAATGTCATAGTACCTTTTCATTGAGATAGAACTATTGAATCACGACCAATATCGATTACACACGATCCTTTACTTACCCAGCTTCAACTATTATTCAAACCATCATATATCTCATGTCGAAACTTGAAGCAGTTCTTGGTCACTCCAATAATTTCGTATACTATGAGCACACAACCTCTATTTACCATCAAGGATCTATGTAACGCGTTACAATAGTCTGGATAATTCCATAAATAGAGTTATCAACCCAGTTCAAAATCCTCAATAACCATGTAGAGCTATAAGTCCTTCCGGTTGGACATTTGTAAGCCACCTACCATAAGCTAAACAATTCAAACCAATTCAAAAACTATAGAATTCCGCATACATCAACGTTTACCACCAACACCGATACCAAGTGTTCAGAAAGTAGCTGATAACACATCATACATTTGTGCTGAACCAGTCCACCTTGCATTGTCATATCTAACATAAAAGCAGAAATTTACACAATCCTCAACTTCAAACTAAGGATCCACACGTGCTGTCTTATTCCTTCACATCTCTTAACTTATATCCATCGCGCAAGACTCTTGTTCTTCCCGTAAATAATTTATCATTAAAGTTTTCTTGGCCAAACATCCACCGCATATTACCTTTTACCTTAAGTCAAACTTCTCAAATGAAACTTCATCGAACTCTTCTACAATCACAAGTATTTAACTGCCACAACTCAAACCATGCAAAAGTCCTTCCAACGGCTAAAAAGTTGATACAACCAATTATGTCTTACCTTGCCAACCCCCATATTGACAAAACCAACCCGATTCCTTTTTAATCGTACCTTCTCGCTAAAATCCTTAATTGCCTTTACACGAGTATACTTGTTAAAACTTTCTTCATCCATGGCTTATTGTTGCCCATTTCTTTTGACTCATCATGAAGTCATTAGTTCCCAATATAATCATGACCACCTAAGGGTCGTACCTTGTCCTAGAAACAAGACATGATCGATTCATTCGATCCACCAATATAACTTTCCTTAACTCAAGCGTTCATAGTAGCAACCACTTGATTTCTCAATCGAGAATGTAACATCAACCTTCTAACCCGATTAGGTGAAACAGCTGACAACTCAGATTTCTCCACTTTCATATATCACTAGTACCACATCAT
>NW_026034028.1:0-651 GCF_019186545.1 Solanum stenotomum
TAAGCTGGACCACGGACTCTAATCGGGTTCTGTAGCTAAGAATCAATATCCAACCATACGTTGCGGGAAATATCACCAAACCGATTACCATAAATAATCATTTTAGTCCGACCCTTATATACCCCAAATCGCCGAGGAAGTATCCAATAATGAGTAAGTTAGACCATGGACTTTAACCGGGTATTTGTAGCCAATAGAAAAGCAGGCATTATGGATACAAGGTCATAAGTTGAGTTACCGTCTAGCTAAGGCTCAGAATATCAGGCTCAAGTCTGCTATATCAGTCTACAAGGAGCTGACCGTCCGAAACGACGTCAGAAAAAGTTCTACTGCCCAACGACATCCGAAACCTCGCAAGTCTATGGCAACACTAGTCTAAGCCTAGACTAAGGCCAAACATACTTCAAATCAATATTATCAGATACACCACAAAGTATGGATGCTCAATAATATCAAGAGACATGCTGTCATAATCCAACACTTTCCCGAAATAAGGTCTAAGGCAGGAATTATAGAAATTTAGCATGATGGACACCCGAACCCCTCCATACTCAAGCAAATCAATAAACAAATGCCTAAACATACTCAATCTCACGAGAGAAAACCATAGCCTACTTGAAAGCCGACCACGTGTGCTCCAACTCACGGTAC
>NW_026034029.1:0-1072 GCF_019186545.1 Solanum stenotomum
AGTATTTTTAACATATCTTGATTTTGTATGAACTGGTTCTGTTGTTATGGAGGTTTGAGTCATATTTTTAGAAAATATTACTCTGTCTCTAGTGAGAAGACAACTTCCGTTGTTATGTAATAAGAAATCTAAGCCTAAAACAAAGTCTATCCTAATATTTAAATCTCTAACCCATATTTTTTCTAATTTATAAGTAGGTTTATAGAAGTCTGCACATGTGTTTAAAAAACTTATTTGAGCATTACTAACATAATGTTTGTATATATTTGAAGATCCGTCCATTTGCATGGCGCTTTGTGGTTCGGAAAAATCCTTTATTATTTCTATAGGCAGGATATTTCTATTTATTATACTCTTTGTACATCCCGAGTCTACTAGAGCTAAAGTTTCTATTTTGTAGTTTTGAATTCTTATTTTTGTTAATATTATGATAGTGTTGATCTTTTTATCTTCATTACAAATTAATCCTTCAAACGATTTGTATTCCTCTTTTTCATTTAAGAGCTCAATTTCTTCTTTTTCTTCTACCTCTTCTTCCACTTTTTCTTTTCCTTTTTCTAATTTATTTATTCTGTCTTCTAAACTATCAATCCTTTTTTCTAGGGACATTAATGTTTTTTCTTTTATGCTTATGGTCTGGTCTATAACTTTAATATTAAATATTTTATTGATGCACATGAGGCATCCTTCTATATAGCAATTCGTACATTTAGCTCTTCTGTCTTTACTGGGATATCCTGTACAATTAAAACATTTTTGGCTATCTAAACCTTTCCCTTTTGAAAATTGGTGATCGCAATGTATATTGACAAATGTAAAATCCTTGATGTCCAATTTTTCTAATCCTATCTCATTTATTAAAGTTTCTTCTTCTGAATCAGACGAGTCGTGTTGTCTTCCTTCTAAAGCATCTATACTTATTAATGAATATATACTTTCATTATCTGACATGTATCCATCTACATTTATCAGGGTTTCTTGGAAATCTTCTATGAGTTGGGAGTTTCTCGTTCTACTATTATTTCTTCCTGGACAAGTGTTAACAAGATGTTCTTCACTTCCGCATGTAAAA
>NW_026034030.1:0-426 GCF_019186545.1 Solanum stenotomum
GCATAATTACTAACCTATTTTCCATGCTCTTTGATTCCAATACATGCCTTCAAGGTGTTTGACAAATTGTCCAACTACGGAGAATTGATGAATCGATGCTTTAAAGCTTGAGTTATGAGATGTATGGCAATCCAGAGATGTGTTGATGACAAACTAAGCTTGTGTATATGTTCAATCTATACGTGAGATTGCATTAGAGCCTAATGAGAATTTCCTATATAAAGTGTTGCATGACCATGCCCGGTCCGGGGGAAAAGAACCGGACAACCATGTGAGAGATTTATATCTCACCACCTAGGATGCTTGGGGTGTGACCAACATCAACCATGTGAGAGGTTTATATCTCACCACCTAGGATGCTTGGGGTGTGACCAACATCAACCATGTGAGAGGTTTACATCTCACCCCCTAGGATGCTTGGGGTGT
>NW_026034031.1:0-443 GCF_019186545.1 Solanum stenotomum
GTCCAGCCCAAGTGTTACGAACATCACCAGAAATAATTTTTCCATTTTCATCTTGTTGGATGAGTCCATTTTCTGATAGTTTCAGTTTTCCGTCTTTAAATGTCCTCACTTTCTTCAAAACATCCTCATTACTTCCATAAATTACACTTCCGTCCCTTCATGTGAAAATTAAAATTTAAACAATTATTCCGCACTCTCTTTCTTTTCTAAAACAACACTTATTTTGGACTAGATAATAATTTAGTTAGTCTAAATGAATTTATGATAAATATTTTAGAGATCTTACCACCAGGGAGTACGGCTGTTCAAGTGACCTGTTTTGATTTCATAAAAATCTGTAGGAGTTTCCTTGGATTTGTTAAACCTAAAGGACTTGAGAGGGCATTCATTAGCAACTTCTTTTGGTGCCCTTAGCTCAACCTGGTGCACAAAATTTAATGTAC
>NW_026034032.1:0-333 GCF_019186545.1 Solanum stenotomum
TTTAAAAGTGTTTTCTGAAGAAAAAGAACTAGCTTGTGAAAAACAACTTCTGATACTTGTCACGACCCAAAAATGGACGTGATGGCACTCGTCTTAACCCACCAAGACAAGTCAGCTTAAAACTCAACCATTACAATAAAATGCGGAATTTTTTTATAATAAACTCAAATATATCCCCAAAATCTGGTTGTCACGTGTACAAGCCTCTAAAGTATTACAATTGAATCAAAAGAAAAATACAAGTCTCATATGACATTGTTTCTAGAGTAGAACAAGATCATAAATAGGAGTAAGAATGATCGTTAAGGAGACAAACAACTACCTCACAAATCT
>NW_026034033.1:0-741 GCF_019186545.1 Solanum stenotomum
CCTCCAATATGTCTTCACCCAAAAAGATCACAACGTGAGACAAAGAAGGTGGCTAGAATTTCTTAAAGATTATGATATGAGTGTGCATTATCATCCCGGTAAAGCTAATGTGGTGGCGGATGCTTTGAGTAGGGTGTCTATGGGTAGCCTAGCTCATGTTGATATTGGTGATAGGGAAATGGCTAGGGAGGTGCATCGGTTGGCTAGGTTGGGAGTTAGGTTGGAAGAGGTTGGTAATGGTGGTGTGGTCGTTGTTGATGGTGCTAGGTCTTCCTTCGTTGATGAGGTGATAGCAAAACAAGATCTTGACTCTTCCTTGTTAGAATTGAAGGCCTTGGTGAAAGAGGGCAAGGTGGAAGTTTTCTCCCAAGGGGGAGATGGTGCCCTTAGGTACCAAGGTAGGTTGTGTGTGCCTTGTGTTGATGGTTTGAGGGAGAAAATTCTTCAGGAGACTCATAATTCTTCCTACTCCATTCACCCCGGTTCCACCAAAATGTATAGAGATTTGAGGGATGTGTATTGGTGGTGAGGCATGAAGAAGGACATTGCCAAATTCGTCTCCGGTTGTCATAGTTGTCAACAAGTCAAGGCCGAACATCAAAGGTCGGGTGGTCTAACCCAAGACATAGAGATTCCTACTTGGAAGTGGGAAGAAATTAATATGGATTTTGTAGTTGGTTTACCCAAGACTAGAAAAGGTTTTGATTCTATTTAGGTGGTGGTTGATAGGATGACAAAATC
>NW_026034034.1:0-379 GCF_019186545.1 Solanum stenotomum
TTATTATTTAGTATTGTTAGTACTATTTTTAAAAAATACAAATATATTACATAAAGTTTAAATTTCTTTCTTTCTTTTGATATAATTATTTTTAATTGGCATATGATATTGTTTCACTCAGTTGGTCGCATAATGAAGAGTTTGACATATGGAGTAAAATATGGTGGCGAATCTACTTGCAAAGGAAGATGGTAGAAGGAAAAAAAATGAAGCATAATTAGAGATTTTTTTTTTCACTTTGACTTGTATTAGTAACTTAGTTACTTTTGATAGAATTTTTTAAATTTTGGTTTGTATAAATTTTTTAAATTTTGGTTTGTATAAATTATAAATTTTGGTTTAAATAAATTATTTATATAATATAGATTTTTTTCTTAAT
>NW_026034035.1:0-326 GCF_019186545.1 Solanum stenotomum
GGCTCTTTCGATCTCGGACCGATCCCCTGGCTCTTCTTCAGCCGCGGGAAGGCTTGGTTCTGTCGAAGAGCTAACACCCCCTCCAGCGCCCTCACCTGATCCTGAGCCAGAGGCTAAAATTCTCTCTTTTCTTTTGTTCGCTTTCCGGTTGCCCTTCTTTTCTATTTGCTGCAGTAAATGAGACTGGGAGTTGGATTTCCTTTATGACTTTCGCTCCGTTGATCGATCAACAATTCACTTCTTTAGGAAGGAGCTGAGAGGGTTCGGACCGGGGTGATTTCGCGAGTAGATGGCCCGGCATTCAAGCAATCAATCATTCTTTCTAT
>NW_026034036.1:0-376 GCF_019186545.1 Solanum stenotomum
ACTTACGATGATCAAGATCTCACATTTCGAAATTCAACAACAAAACAATCCGGAAATCACCCTGGCAGTGGCTAAAAATTGATTTCTTACCTCAAATGAAGCCTCCCCTCGCGTTTCTGAGACCACCGCTAGATTCCCCTCGAAATTCTCTTGAAGTTTGCCTTTTGAATCACTTAATTTGGATTCAAAATGAAGGAGCAATCTCAAGTTGAAGTTGAAGGAAAAAATATGGACGAATTTCGTCCTAAATTCTGGAAATTTCCAGAATTCACTCCTCTACCACGTGGCGTCACGTGGCTCTGCCACGTCACCGCTGCGTCAAAATTCTGCAACCCTTCAAACTTAAAGTTCGATGTTTCGGACTCGTTCGGAGTCT
>NW_026034037.1:0-386 GCF_019186545.1 Solanum stenotomum
TTCAAATCATCCTCATCTTCTTCCAACCTTGATTCCCATTCCTCGGAATCCCAATCATCAAATCCATCCTCACTCCCTGACCCCATTTCTTCACTTCCACTTTCTTCCAACTCCCCCTCAATAAAATCCCCAAATTCCTCCTCTTCTTCATTATCCCCACCTTCACTAACAACAACATCCTCATCATCCACAAAATCCTCTAGACTTTTTTCCACCTTTTTTTTCTTGTAATAACCAGGATGATTTGGGTCTTCATCCTGCATAAAGATTCCACATCCAGGACATATACACCCATAATTCTCATCATTATCCCTCCCTTCACTCAATAAGAGCTTAAAGTTACTATCTTTTCTTGAAATACTACTACTATCACTTCTCCTTTTTGT
>NW_026034038.1:0-1029 GCF_019186545.1 Solanum stenotomum
AAGAGACGTACAAGGCAAGACTTAGTAGGAACATATCAGCCCCAACATGAATGCAAAAATTTTATTTAAACATCACTTCAAGATTTCAAAACTTAGTGTAAAGCATCCATAACTCATCAATTTAACCATAAATGCACATTAATGATTCAGGGGCTGAAATGTAAGCCTCAATGGAGTACAAAGGACTTGATTTAATACCTTAGGCTTGAGTGGAGTTGAATTGATAAGGATAACGTCTTTGCATGTCCGCTTCGGCCTCCCAAGTAGCACTCTCCACTTGTTGATTTCTCCAAAGCACCTTAACGGACGCCACTTNTTAACTTGTCTATCTAAGATCTGAACCGGAACTTCTTCATACGTCAAATTATCTCTACAACACCCACAACCTTAAGAGGTACAATAGCGTTAGGATCACCAACACATTTCCTCAACATCGATACATGGAATACCGGATGAACTAATTCCATCTCCTTGGGCAACCCCAACTCATAGGCTACTTTACCAACCCTTCTTATTATCTCATAAGGACCGACATACCTAGGACTTAATTTCCCCTTCTTACCAAAACGAACCACACCTTTCATTGGAGAAACTTTCAAATAAACCCAATCACCCACTTTGAATTCAAGATCCCGTCTCCTCACATCGGCATAAGACTTTTGACGACTTTGGGCTGTTTTCAACCTCTCCCTAATCATCCTTACTCAAGAGCATCCATGACCAGATCTGGACCCAACAAGGCCACCTCTCCAACTTCAAACCACCCAACCGGTGACCTACACCGTCTACCATAAAGTGCCTCAAAAGGGGCCATACCGATACTAGAATGATAACTATTGTTGTATGCAAATTCAATCAAAGGAAGATGATCATCCCAACTACCTTTCAACTCCAATATACAAGCTCTAAGCATATCCTCCAAGGTTTGAATTGTTCTTTCGGCTTGGCCATCCGTTTGAGGGTGGAAGGCCGTGCTAAGCTTTACCTTTGTACCAAGACACCTTTGGAATGACCTCCAAAAGTGAGAAG
>NW_026034039.1:0-1029 GCF_019186545.1 Solanum stenotomum
ATCGATAAATTAAATTTATTAAATTAAACATCAACAGAAGTTTAATTTAATAAATATATAATCCTCGAGTAGTTTAACAAATCAAGTCTTATATACTAGTGGTTTAGATATGAAATACATTATCAATTAAAGAAATACCGATGATCAATTCAAGGAGATTTATATATTAAGTTTGATATTGATAAACTTTTGTTGATCAATAAAATCATATTTATATAATTAGGAGTTATATAATTTAAATTTATAAAATTAACTTGATCGATAAATTAAATTTGTTAAGTTATACTTCTGTTGATGTGTAGTTAAATTATATATATATATATATATATATATTTGATATTGATAAACTTTGTTGATCAATAAAATTAATAAATTTATATAATTAGGAGTTATATAATTTAAATTTATAAAATTAACTTGATCGATAAATTAAATTTATTAAATTAAACTTATGGTGATCATATATATATATATATGTTTAATTAATAAAATCAACCTCAAGAGCTGAGTTTATATTAAAATAAATTAATAAATACCAACCTAAAGAGGTCGGTATATTTAAATTATTATTTTATTTAAATAATATCGACTTCATGATGTCAGTATTTATTAAATATTTTTAAATATAGATAATTATTTTTAAAAATACCGACATTCCGTGGTCGGTAAATTAAACAATTCTCTTAAAAAAAGAAGGATAATATCAAGTCTAACTCCTAAGTCCTAAGTGAAGTCTCAAAACCTCACTCACTCCTCACCCCCGCCCCACCCCCGACCCACCCCCATTGGCGCCCATCCCCACCCNCCCGACCGGCGCCACGCCACCATCCCCGACCAGCACCACACCACGCCACCATTGCAGCAGTAGAGGAAGGTCGCGTGCAGCTACGGTAGAGGAAGGTCGCGCATAGCTGCTGGTTGCGCCCAGTAGTAGGAGGTTGCGCCACCTCCATCCCGACCGGCGCCGCCTCCATGTCAGTTTCCTCAGTTCGCGCCACCATCCCGACCTTCTTACTCAAGGTGAATTTT
>NW_026034040.1:0-210 GCF_019186545.1 Solanum stenotomum
GCCATAACTCGGGCCTCGGGCGTCCGTATCAGGCGATTTTTTTTTTGAATCCGCGTATTTTTTCGAGATCTACGCAACCAAACTGCCTAAAGGCGGTTTGCGCGTGCCGATTTTCCCAGAAACGCGTTTTACTGATTCTTACGAGCGAGCGGAAATATGATGAAAAAAATAAAAGGACATTGAGACAAGGGCGATGGGTTCCTCATATAG
>NW_026034041.1:0-210 GCF_019186545.1 Solanum stenotomum
AATAAAACAAAACTAAAAGAACAAAATAGTTGAGTCCTCCGGAATGCAAAGAGGCTCACCACTGACTCTGGAGTGCTCAGCTGGATCAACGGCGTGCTGGATGTTGATCCTGGGTACCTGTGTCTACATCATCATAAGATGCAGGCCAACTGGCATCAGTATATTGAATGTACGAGTATGCAAATGGAAAGCTAAACCACAACTTAAGCT
>NW_026034042.1:0-508 GCF_019186545.1 Solanum stenotomum
TCTATCCAGCATCTGGTCCATGAATGGTATAGGAAAATGGTCTTTCTCTGTCCACGCATTCAACTTCCGATAATCCATGCAAACTCTCCATCCAGTGACAGGCCTCATTGGAACAAGCTCATTTCTTTCATTTGGAACCACAATCATACCACCCTTTTTAGGCACACACTGCACAGGACATACCCAATTAGTATCTGAAATGGGATAAATAACTCCCGCATCCAGCCACTTGATGATCTCCTTTCTGACTACCTCTTGCATAGGTGGATTTAATCTTCTCTGGTGCTCAACACTGGGCTTATGATCTGGCATGAGTTGGATTTTGTGAGAGCAGATACCGGGGGGAATCCCAATAATATCTGCAATAGTCCACCCAATCGCTCGCTTGAACCTCTTTAATACAGTCACCAAGCACTCTACTTGCCTTGCATTCAAATCTGTTGCAATGATGACCGGCAAAGTATTCTCTTCGCCTAAATGTACATACCTCAAGTGCGGTGGTAGAGCT
>NW_026034043.1:0-217 GCF_019186545.1 Solanum stenotomum
TATGGAGATTCTTATTTTTGTCCTACTAATGTGTAAGGATTTGAAGACTTTTATTGTGCATAACTTATTCTTCAAGTTTTCACTAATCAAGACAAAAGAAATGCTATCAGCTGTTTCATACTTTTGGAGTTGGCTAAACTGAAACATCACTAATGGCATGCAGCTCTGGGTTATGCATCGATAAAATTAAAGCCAGGGGATTCATAGAAGGTATTCT
>NW_026034044.1:0-351 GCF_019186545.1 Solanum stenotomum
ACAGTCCCCCAGCTAACTCTAGCAAAACGGAAACTAAAATGAAAGACTGAATATAAAACATGTAAATCATCCTCAAAAAACGAGGACTCACCACGGATCGGTAACCGATCTCCGCGTGATATGAATGCTAAGGACCTAAGCCTACATCAAGAGAAGATGTAGCGTAGACTATGTATCAGTAGTTGAAAGATTCTGCGCACGCATGACATGATAAATCTGAACAAATATATATAACTGAATAGAGCATATTGAACAATGATATAATCTGAACATGATTAAGAAGAGTTTACGTATTTGGTTAAGGGTTTTTGGGATAGGGTTTAGAGCTTAAGTTTTTCTAAAAAAAATTCG
>NW_026034045.1:0-261 GCF_019186545.1 Solanum stenotomum
ATGAGTAGAAGATGAATGTTTGAATGTCACGAACTTAATTAGAATTTGAAGTTGAACTTAGAATTTGAACGTGAACTTAAAACTTGAACTTGAACTTAGAATTTGANTGAAGTTAAACTTAGAACTTGAACTTGAACTTGGAACTTGAACTTGAAATTAAAAATTGAACTTAGAACTTGAACTTGAACTTGAACTTGAACTTAGAATTTGAAGTTAAACTTAGAATTTGAACCTAGAACTTAAACTTGAACTTAGAACTTG
>NW_026034046.1:0-207 GCF_019186545.1 Solanum stenotomum
CACAAGTGAAGATCTCAAAGCTCTTCAATAGGAAGATTATTTAACCTCTGACAATGAATGTTCACCATGCCAACAAGGAATGGCATGTGAAAAGGAAGGTGATGAAGATGATCTTTATAAGATTTATGAACAATTTAAAGAAATGAGTCTTAATGTCATTGATAATGACAAAGTTATTGAATTGCTACAAAATATTAAAGACCCGGA
>NW_026034047.1:0-783 GCF_019186545.1 Solanum stenotomum
CATAATCTTTGAGGAACTCTAGCCATCTTGTCTGGCGAAGATTCAACTCTTTCTGGGTGAATACATACTGAAGGCTCTTATGGTCTGTGAACACATCTACGTGAACACCATACAAGTAATGTCGCCAAATCTTAAGTGCAAACACCACTGCTTCTAGCTCGAGCCATGAGTTGGATAATTCTTCTCATGTACCTTAAGCTGTCTAGAAGCATAAGCTATAACCTTACCTCACTACATCAACACACAACCTAGGCCGACTCTGGATGCATCACAAAAGATCACATAACCATCTGAACCCTCTGGTAGAGTCAAGACAGGAGCTGTAGTCAACCTAGTTTTCAGTTCTGCAACGCTTTTCTCACAATCATCTGACCATTGGAACTTAACCTTTTTTTGAGTTAACTTAGTCAATGGAGAGGCTATGTATGAAAATCCTTCCACAAACCTTCTGTAATAACCTGCTAGACCCAAGAAACTTCTGATATCTGTAGCAGAGGTAGGTCTGGGCCATTGTTTCACTGCTTCTATCTTCTGGGAATCTACTCGAATTCCTTCACTAGACACAATATGCCCAAGGAAGGCAACTGATTGTAACCAAAACTCGCACTTGTTAAACTTTGCAAATAACTGGTGATCTTTGAGAGTTTGCAGAACAACTCTCAAATGACTTGCATGTTCTTCCTCATTCCTAGAGTAAATGAGGATATCATCAATAAAGACGATAACGAACAAGTCCAAGTACTGCTTGAACACTCTGTTCATCAAATCCATGAAAGTTGCAGG
>NW_026034047.1:1231-2855 GCF_019186545.1 Solanum stenotomum
GGGAGGAACTCCAGGAAGATCTTCTGGGAACACTTCTGGAAACTCACTGACTACAGGAAGTGACTCAAGAGTTGGGGATTCGAAACTAGAATCCTTAACCCGAACTAGATGATAGAGATAACCCTTAGAGATCATCTTTCTGGCCTTAAGGTAAGAAATGAATCGACCCATATGCGCTAAGCTACTACCCTTCCATTCTAGGATTGGTTCGTCTGAAAACTGAAAACGAACAATCCTAGTTCTACAGTCGACTGAGGCATAACATGAATGTAACCAATCCACGCCTAGAATGACATCGAAGTCTACCATTTCTATCTCTACAAGATCTGCTGAGGTGACTTTCTGAGAGACTGTGACAGGGCAATTTTTGTATACCCGTCTTACTATAACTGGGTCATCGACTGGAGTAGAGACTGAGAAGGGTTCTGAAAGAGTTTCTGGACTAACACTGAATTGGACTACTATGTAAGGAGTTACAAAAGACAAAGTAGCCCCTAGATCTAACAATGCATAAACATCAAGATCAAAGACTTGTAACGTACCAGTGACTACATCAGGAGAATCTTCCTGATCTTGACGAGCCAGAAGTGCATAAAGTCTGTTTTGGCGTTGTCCGCCACCAGTACCAGAAGAGTTACCCTGCTGAGTCGGGCGACCTGCTGGTGCTGCTGAAGTTGTAGACTGAGCTCTACCATTATTTCCTCCTTGACCCTGTCTAGAAGGATAATCCTTCAATCTATGACTAGACTGACCACACCCAAAGCATCATTCCTTACCTGAAAGGCACTCACCCGGATGGTTCTTACTACACTTTGGGCAAGTTGGGTAGGTATTGGTGCCTGAAATACTACCTTGAGACTTAGAGCCTGACGCCCTACCTTTCTGATCATTACAGAACCTGGGGGATGGAACACTAGCTGATGAAGGGGCTGGAGTCGAAGACTTCTGCTGAAAATGCGAGCGATTTCCACCACTCGATTTCTTTTGGGAATACTCGTAGTTACCTGTTCTTGCTTTCTAAGTCTCCTTAGCTTGTTCCCTAAGCTTATCACCCTCAACCTGCTGAGCATGAGTCATGAGCCTAGAAATGTTCATGTCTCCCAACAACATAGCATTCTTGCACTCTGTTTTCACTAAGTCTGTCACTCCATACATAAACTTATTCATCTGAGCCCTGGAATCAGCAACCATGTGAGGAGCATACCTGGAGAGTTGGTTAAACTTGAGCCCATACTCTTGGACAGTCATGTTACCCTGCCTTAAGTTCATAAATTCTTGGGCCCTTGCTTCTCTCAACTCTATGGGGAAAAACCTGTCTAGAAAGGTTTCGCTGAAACATTCCCAAGTAATAGGAGCAGCATCTGTACCCCTGTTCTCTTTCCACTGAGCATACCAGATATGTGCTACATCCTTACGTTGGTAAGATGCCAACTCAACCAGAAAATTCCCAGTGACCTACATCACCTCAAAGATCTTCTTGATCTCATCCAAGAAATTCTAGGGATTTTCACCAGTTTGCAATCCTAAGAACTCTGGAGGATTCATCCTAACAAAGTCACGGACCTTTGCTGCTGCTGATCCACCATTCGCATTCATAGGAGCTTGAACCCGTTGATTGTTCTGG
>NW_026034048.1:0-2848 GCF_019186545.1 Solanum stenotomum
AAATCACTTTTAATCACTTTACCCTTTATAAACCCAAGAACTTAAGATATTCACAACTTACTCTCAAAGTTCGGAACCAACTATCAAAAAAAATTCAGAAAAGATTAGGGGCATCAGGAGGGATAAATTATAATTTTACAAAAAATTCTAAAAATGGCCAACCAGGTTATTACATTATCCACCACTAAAAATCATGTTCATCCTCGATTATAAAGCAAAAGAAAGTACTTGGAGCCAAAAAAAAAATTAAGGATATCTAGCATGCATATCAGACTTTGTCTATCAAGTCGCCTCACCAACTAAATAGTGCTTCCACTGCACCTTCACTTAAACAATAATTTTGTTCCTAATCTTTTTGAACTACCTATCCAAAATGGCTATAGGCTCATGTACTATCCCATTTCTTATGTTTTAATTAGGAAATGACCATTTTTCCCTTCCCCATAGCGTTATCATGCTTAGTTTGTGTTGTGGGAATGGTTGGTCTGACCTCTGATGCGATCAGATGTGTTTTTGGTGATTTTGACCCTTTTGAGTTGAGAATTATTAGTATACTTGACTTTGCTCAACATTTTTAATTCCAAGTGTCGGTGAGAGATTCAAAATCTTCAATGAATTGATTATGCATTTGTGTTGTATGTCTTATGATGCATTCATCCTTATTTGACATATCATTGTTCATTGAAATATGGGAAAGTGGAGAAAAGCTATTTATTTAAGAAAGAAAATGAGATACCTTACATTTATCATTGACCACGAGTTAGGTGACATGTTGGTGAGATATTGAGATTGTTATATGCACTGCAAGTCCCCCTTGGGTCTTTTTCTAGAAGTTAAAGCTTGGCAAGGTGTATACAATAGGTTTTACGATGACCTTGATTCAACCACATCATTTCATCATCTTATTGCATTGCATTGGCTAGATTTATTGTATTGTGTGACTTGATTATCTATTGATATGAGTATTAACTATAGCCTTTTGTGCTAACCTTATTCAAGTTATTACACCTTAGTCTGACTATGCATGCCTTTAGTTTTTTTTTTTTGGTTATTCAGGTCATATTGTGTGTGAAATCATTTATAAGGTATAGGCTAGAAATATCTTTAGATATCTATAAAATCATTGTTTGTAATGTTGTTATGAAAGAGTGGGGTTTCTATCTCTCTTTCATTTGTTCACACCAATGGTTTTAGTTTGTGAAAATTTCATATATAACATATATTATAGTATTATTTTCGAGCTATAGCAGTAGAGTTTCAATTTGAAGTTATAGCATTTAAAATTTCAGGTTTTAACAAATTCACCAAAAAGAGAAATGTTTTATTAATTAGAAAAAAACTGTAAAAAAGTAAATAAATAAATAAAATTATTTTTTAAAAAACGGAATTAAAAAATAATAAATTAAAAGACTGAATTTGTGGGCTGTTATTTAATTTGAAATTATTATAGATANAAACCTCAACCGACTCTCCTCTCTCACGCTCCAAGGGATAAAACGGTCATGAAAGGCACTGGAAAACCTCTCCCAAGTCACTGGAGGAGATCCAACTGGCAAAGCCCCCGAATAAGTTCTCCACCACTCTCTCGCTGGCCCACGAAGCTGGAGTGTAGCATATCGAACCCCATGTGACTCAGCTAATCCAACAACCTCTAGCAACTCTCGGCATGTAGTCAGAAACTCATGAGCATCCTCACTCTTCCCACCCTGAAACTGAGGTGGGTCCATCTTTCGAAATTTCTCATACCTACGCTGCTCATCCTCAGTCAGAACAACCAATGGTGCACCTTGACCCCCAATTGCTGGTGCAAGATCATGCTCAACCATGGGATCCTTTGGTGGTTGCCCCACCGCATCATGCATGACTGGAGCTTCCTGCTGCTCTTGGGTCTGAGCCCCCTCTCTAGTCTGAGAGTCTTGTGGTGTAGTGGTCGCACCACCACCCTGAGTAAAGCTCTCAAGCACACTTAACACCCTCAATAATGTATCCTGAAGCAAAGGTGTGACTGCAGGCTCTGGAGGAACCTGGTCCTCTCTGTGATCAATCTGAGGCTCAGGAGAGGCCTCTCTAGTACGACCTCTCACTGGTGCTGCTCCACGGCCACGACCTCTGGCTAGTGTCGTTCCACGAGCACGACCTCTAGCTCGGGCTCTTCCCCTACCCCTAGCTGGGGCCTCAACAACTGCCTCGGGAAGTGTCTCCCCTCTACCACCAGTAACAGTCGCTCTAGTCCTCGTCATCTGTCAAAAGAGTATACAATAGCTCAGTACTAAAGAAGGTAACCACGCACGATGAGACAGAATGAACAAAAAAAGAAGTTTCCTAATAGTCTTTATAGCCTCTCAGAGATAAGTACAGACGTCTCCGTACCGATCCTTGAGACTCTACGTATTTATGTATTATAGTAGTATGAAAGTGCTTGGAATGTACTATTTGAATGATATTGTCACGACCCAAAAATGGATGTGATGGCACTCGTCGTATCCCACCAAGACAAGTCAGCCTAAAACCCAATCATTCTATAAAGTGCGGAAATAAAGCAAAGTTCAATAACAATTACTATTACGAAAACAAGTCAACTTAATTCAATCCCCAAAACCTGGTTGTCACGTGCACAAGCCTCTAATGTAACTACTAGAATTGAAATAAAATACGCAAGTCTCAAATGATGTTGTCTTTCAAGTAAAAACAAAATCATAAACAGGAGTAAGGAGGTTCGCTGAGATGACAAACAGCTACCTCTCAGATCTCCACAGAAAGCCTCGGAAACGAAGAGAATGGAAGGTATCACGAAGATCCGGGCTCGTAACCTACAAAAGTTTGTAGAAGCAAGGGGTGAGTACCAAAC
>NW_026034049.1:0-473 GCF_019186545.1 Solanum stenotomum
GCTGCTTCACCTACTTCAAACCAACCAATGGGAGATCTACATCTACGCCCATACAATGCCTCATAAGGGGCCATCTGAATGCTGGAATGGTAGCTATTGTTGTAGGCGAACTCTATTAGAGGAAGGTGATCGTCCCAACTACCCTTGAAGTCGATCACACAAGCTCTCAACATATCCTCTAAGGTCTGAATGGTACGCTCTGCCTGACCATCCGTCTGCGGATGAAATGCTGTGCTAAGATTAACCTGAGTACCAAGACCTTTCTGAAATGACTTCCAGAAATGAGAGGTAAACTGAGGACCTCTATCTGAGATGATAGACAAAGGAACCCCATGCAACCTTACAATCTCATTTATGTAAAGCTTGGCGTAATCCTCCGCCGAATCTGTAGTCTTGACCGCTAAAAAGCGAGAAGACTTAGTAACCCTATCAACAATCACCCACATGGAGTCATGTTGTCTGCGAGTACGAGG
>NW_026034050.1:0-473 GCF_019186545.1 Solanum stenotomum
ATATGGGAGTTCAGTCTTCCTTCCTTGATAAGATCCGTGGTTGTCAGTTTGAGGATGAGGCCTTGGTGGCCCTTAGAGATCGAGTGTTAGCGGGTGATGGTGGTCAGGCTACCTTAGATCCTGATGGAGTGTTGAGATTCGCCGGCCGCATCTGTGTTCCGAGAGTTGGGGATTTGATACAATTGATACTTTTTGAGGGCCATGAGTCTAGATACTCTATCCATCCGGGCACAGCGAAGATGTATCGTGATTTGAGGCAGCATTACTGGTGGAGTGGCATGAGGAGAGATATCGCTGACTTTGTTTCCCGTTGCTTGTGCTGCCAGCAGGTAAAGGCCGAGCATTTGAGGCCTGGTGGTGTGTTTCAGAGATTACCCATTCCGGAGTGGAAGTGGGAGCGTATCACTATGGACTTCATTGTGGGGTTGCCTCGGACTCCTAGGGGTGTTGACAGCATTTGGGTCATCGTTGAT
>NW_026034051.1:0-280 GCF_019186545.1 Solanum stenotomum
TAAGATGGCTAAGAGACTTAGTATTCCGTTTGTGTACTTTTGAATGATGTTTTTAAAAGTGACCTTTGAGTCTTATGGGATTTTATTTAAAGAGTTTTTAATTCCGCACTATTTTACATATCTAATGTGATGAATGCTAAGGGCTTGTATGAGACCTCCGATAGGTCGAATACGCATGTTACGACTTGGGGATGCTCTCGGGTCGTGACAAACTTGGTATCAGAGCATAAGGTTTTGGGAAATGGTTCTTACGTTCAAAGTCTCAAAAGCCACGTCTAGT
>NW_026034052.1:0-256 GCF_019186545.1 Solanum stenotomum
TTAATCTTATTCCATACTAGATCTTTGAAAAGAGAAATAGCATCGGAGAAATACTATACTGAAGTATCACTTATAGCTGAAAATAGGAGACTACAAGAAAGTAGGACTTGTATTGATTTCATTTCTTTTAAATGACTGCAATTAAAATCCTTGCACCCTTTCAGATTCTCTCTTTCCTCCTCTTCCCCCAAATATATACAGAAGTCCAAATATTCATGCTCCACAAATATGACAATTTAATTTGATGTGCTGGTTA
>NW_026034053.1:0-253 GCF_019186545.1 Solanum stenotomum
TCCTAAGTGGGCGGACCAAGGAATCTAAGACCCAACATATTCCAATAATTCAACTACGAATAACAACAATAACGCGGAAGCTCCAAAACTTATTAAAGTAACCAATCAAATAAACCTCTAAAGTCTATTACACATTATCCCCAAAATCTGAAAGTCATCACATCAAGGACATCTGTTCTTAACATATTAAGTCTAAAAGTATTAGAGACTCCTAAAATAAGTAAGTACGATGGTCCATGTCCGATATTCAAGG
>NW_026034054.1:0-565 GCF_019186545.1 Solanum stenotomum
TGACAACCATCTTTCATGATATGATTCATCAGGAGATCGAGGTGTATATAGATGATGTCATAATCAAATCCCGCGAGAGTTCGGATCACTTGACTCACTTGAAGAAATTCTTTGATCGTCTACGCCGATACAATTTGAAGTTAAATCCCGCCAAGTGTGCTTTTGGAGTGCCAGCTGGCAAGTTGTTGGGATTTATAGTCAGCAGGAGGGGCATTGAGCTTGACCCTTCCAAGATTAAGGCAATCCAAGAATTACCCCCTCCGAAGACCAAGAAAGAGGTGATGAATTTTTTAGGAAGGTTGAACTACATCAGTCGATTTATAGCTCAATCCACTGTGGTGTGTGAGCCCATCTTTAAGTTATTGAAAAAAGATGCCTCAACTAAGTGGACCGGAGAATGTCAAACTGCTTTCGATGCCATCAAAGACTATTTGTCCAATCCACCGGTGTTGGTCCCTCCACGAGAAGGGAGTCCATTATTGCTATATTTGTCGGTCTCGGATAATGCGTTGGGATGCGTGCTTGGTCAACATGATAAGACTGGGAAGAAGGAGCGAGCCATTTA
>NW_026034055.1:0-770 GCF_019186545.1 Solanum stenotomum
CAATTCTCGGAGGAGTGTTGGAAACAGCAAATGTGTTGTATGGTGAGTTTGGTTTTTTATTTCAACGTATTCAACTGATTAAGTCAATAGTTGAGACCCAATTATTGGGTTAATCGTGTACAGAAACGAACAAGAACTCAAACTAGGGTTAAAGAAGAGCAATTACTCAGCAGTGTGAATGAGGAAGAGAGAGAAGAATCGTTCGAGGATTCTGAAAACTCTGGTGCTATTGTGGAGGAACCAGTGGTGTCCGAAACAACGAATCGTTCTATGGTGAGTTTGGTTTTTTATATAGGGTTTCTCTCTTGGTGGGTTTCGGAAATTTTCTGATCTTTGCTTCGGTTTCTAGGGCTTACAGCAACATCCATTCACGGAGGATGAACCAGTGGTGTCGCAAACAGCAATCGTTGTATGGTGAGTCGGAAACAGCGATTCTCTGCATTTTCTCACCGTCTCGTTCTTCTGTATAATTCACGCTTTTTTGCTTCGGTTTCTAGGGCTTACAGCAACAGCAATTCTCGGAGGAGTGTTGGAAACAGCGAATGTGTTGTATGGTGAGTTTGGTTTTTTATTTCAACGTATTCAGCTGATTAAGTTAATAGTTGAGACGTAATTATTGAGTTAATCGTGTACCAAAACGAATGAGAACTCAAACTAGGGTTAACGAAGGGCAATTACACAACACTGTGAATGAGGAAGAGAGAGAAGAATCGTCCGAGTAAGGCTTTAGGAGGCACTTCTGCTAGAAATGCTCATCAGTGTTTAATTGG
>NW_026034056.1:0-920 GCF_019186545.1 Solanum stenotomum
CTTTGCACGGATTGCCCCTACTTCGGGGTTGCTCTTTAATTTTTGTCCCTAATGCTCATTTAATGAAAAGTTGTGTGCCAAAGTACATTTATGTATGGCCTAATTTGGTTCAGCATGAACTTTTGTTTCGTCTGGCATTAGTTCTATAGAAATTAAGTCATTCGGCATAAGTTGGGTAGTGTCTAATTCGCTCGACATAAGTTTAGGAAACGTTTGCCTCCATCAACATAAGTTCTATAGGAACTAAGTTATGCTTTTTACGACATAACACTAAACTTATGCATCTATCTACATAAGTTTTGTAGGAGCTAAGTTTTGTCTTTTTTACAGCATATTTCGACCACTCTTTTTGTTACTTAAAGAACAAAATTTAAAGACCACGTCTTATTCATGCTAATGACTGTTACAAATAACCAAGTTTGGGGACAAAAGCTTCCATTTAATTAAATAATAGTAGTATCTCTTTACTCCTGGCATAGTAGTTGTTCTTGAATATAAAATACCAGTAGTACTGCACTCCAATTATAATATTATATGTACTCATATTATTTTAAAATATTTCTTCATTAGCATGAAATACATGCAAAAGCTAGTCTAGTAAAGCATTGCTTGCACTCACTGGGATTAATCAGTTCTCCTTCTCCTTATCAATTGCAGCATTGGCAGCAGCATGATCCTCATCCAGGAACAAATCCCACTGTCCTTCCCACTTGATAAAGAACTCTGTATCTTCAAAATACTTCACTCTATGCACATCCCCAGCTGGTGTAAACAAGTAATCCCCAATACCCAAATCATATTTCTCCCCTTTACTCAAATTCCAAACCCTTTTACTACCTTTTAACACCACAAGATCATGCCCGAATGTATGATGATGCGCCGGCTCCACGCTCCCTGCAGTGAACCGCACAAATGCTGAA
>NW_026034057.1:0-603 GCF_019186545.1 Solanum stenotomum
TTAGTTGGGCCTGAAGCGTTGCATACCTTTTATTCTCTACAACAGACAATTTAGAGTGTTAACTCCCGTTGAACAAAGGACTAGTACAATCACGCAATTGTTCATAAAAGATGTTTGCTTCTTCATTAGGAGCTTCTTCTACATTCTCTCCTTGTTCAAAATCAGAATGCATCCCAAAAGCATCATTAATCATATCTGACATTCTAGAACCTTGGAAATAATTATGCTCGGTAGATCTACTACTTTCACCGACAACAAAGTTATTAAACATAGTGTCACTTTCAACCTCACCATGGCTAGTCCAAACTGTATGCCCTGGTTTGAATCCATTCATCATAAGATGCATAGCAACAGTCTTTGTTGTATGATATCTCACATTTTTACAATTAACACACGGACACCTAATCAATCTTGAATTTAAAAAATCATCAAGTGTCATTGCATGATTTATAAATCTAGTGACACCTTCTGCAAATTCTGGAATCATACCCGCTCGACCAGGATTGTTTCTATTATACATCCAACTACGATCAGGATTCATCTACACAAACAATAATGATAATTTTAATTCCAGCAACTAAATAACATTTGAATTTATTTAAA
>NW_026034058.1:0-801 GCF_019186545.1 Solanum stenotomum
GGATGTGATGTAGCAGTGTGGCCATCTGTACCTCTAACTTTTGTACTTTGGCCAAAGGGACAACCGTCGCTCTTAACGGTGGTGTGGACCGGGAAGAACTAGGAGCAACACTCGCTGCCTGAGAAAAGGAGCCTGGGACAGTGTCGGTGTGGTCTGGGATAATGGGGTCACCGCCCTGTGCCTGCCCCACAGTGTCTGCAAGATCGGAGCTCGGGGGGGTACCTCAATCTGGGGCTCTCTGCGAGGTGCTGCCACATTCGCGTCATCCCGAATAAGGCCGATGTCCAATGACCTTGTAGGGTGGACTAGCCTGTCACAATGCCAGATCGGCACTCCAGAGTCCCTGCACAAGTGAAATATTAGACAGGGGAAAGGGTAAGTAGTGGAGGTCCTGAAAGCTCTCTCGTGGATCTCTGCCAGCAGCATTCGGGCAAAGTCGATCTCTACTCCCGCCACCAATGCAGCAACCATCACCGCTCTGTCCCAAGTGACCTGATTGTCAGCTTTTGTGGGCGACACTCTGTTGCGTACCAATAGCCAGAAGAATTTTGCGGCGATGTTCAATGTGGCCTTCCGGATGCCCAAACGTGGAGCAGTGACCCATTCTGTACGCTCGCCATCTGCAGCAATGTACCTGGCCAGCCATAGTATCACAGCCTCTCGCTGCTCAGTATTTCTCTGGAAAGTGCCACTCCGCACGATGTCCCTGCGGTAATCAAATTCCGACGTGTTAGGAGACCATGAGTGGCCCGTGGTAGGACCATAGAGAAATCGGCTAATGGTGGCAGGTGATATATCTAC
>NW_026034059.1:0-486 GCF_019186545.1 Solanum stenotomum
TCTTTTTCTTCCTATTAATATTTCTTTCGTTTATATAATATTTTCTATTTCTACTTTTTTTCTATTTAATAAGTGTGAGTCTTCAATACTACCAAATTATTGTGTCTTTGACAACATTACCCTTCACTATCCTATTAATATTTCTTTCTTTTTCTTCCTATTAATATTTCTTTCTTTTCCTATTTAATAAGTGTGAGTCTTCAATACTACCAAATTATTGTGTCTTTGACAACATTACCCTTCACTTCTATTAATATTTCTTTCTTTTTCTTCCTATTAATATTTCTTTCTTTTATATAATATTTTCTATTTCTACTTTCTATTTCTTTCTATTAATATTTCTTTCTTTTATATAATATTTTCTATTTCTACTTTCTATTTCTTTCTATTAGTCCTCAATACTACCAAATTATTGTGTCTTTGACAACATTACCCTTCACTTCTATTAATATAATTAATGAGTCTTCAATACTACCAAATTATTGT
>NW_026034060.1:0-927 GCF_019186545.1 Solanum stenotomum
TCCAAAAATGACTATTTCCAAATTTCAAACTTCTTCAAAGCCACTTCAAATTGTCGGATGTTACAATATCTCCCCCTTGGGAACATTCGTCCTCGAATGAGGTTACTCTTACAAAGCTAAGGGTGTAACATCAACTCAACACCCAACAAACAACCATGCAAACGCAACAACAATAACGACATGCTCATAATAAAATAAAAAAGGCACTATGAAGGAAATTAATACCTTAATCTGCGGATTCAAAGAGATATGGATATCTCTTCTTCATGTCTTCTTTGGCTTCCCAAGTTGCTTCCTCAACAAATTGGTTCCTCCATAGGACCTTAACTGAGGCTACATCTTTCGTTCTCAACCTACGAACTTGACGATCCAAAATTTGAACAGGAATCTCCTCATAAGATAAGTTATCCTTGATCTTGATACTTTCAGTCGTTAGGATCAATGAAGGATCGCCTATGCACTTCTTCAACATGGAGATGTGAAATACCGGATGAACCGCTGCTAGTTCCTGTGGTAACTCCAACTCATAAGCAACATTGCTAACCCTCTTGGCTATGCGGTAAGGTCCAATATACCGGGGACTGAGTTTCACCTTCTTACCAAACCTCATAACGCCTTTCATGGGTGAAACTTTCAAATACACCCAGTCATCTACTTCAAACTCTAACGCCCTTCTCCTAACATCAGTGTAGGATTTCTGACGACTCTGTGCCGTTTTCAACCTCTCTTGAATCACTTTCACTTTCTCCATAGCTTGGTGAACTAAATCTGGTCCTATCAACTGTGCTTCACCAACTTCAAACCATCCAATAGGAGATCTACATCTTCTCCCATAAAGAGCTTCATATGGAGCTATCTGGATGCTAGAGTGATAACTGTTGTTGTAGGCAAACTCAAGGAGAGGTAGGTGATCATCCCAACTCCCTT
>NW_026034061.1:0-258 GCF_019186545.1 Solanum stenotomum
GTGCTACTAGCAGAAGGGAAGGAAGAAGTGGAACTTTGCATAAAGTGAAGATCGCTCGGCGTTGGAGCGCCATATAGTTCGAAAGAATGGTTGTTCATAAAAGACCTTGCCTCGGTTGTATGTAAACCACCCCCTCACCCCCTCTATCTGAAAAGTGGTAAAGAAGGACTCTTTGGGGTAACATTTTCTTTCTATCTGACAGTACAAAAAACAGGAAGGGGTGGTTCTTTCATTGCTTTGACTTTGAGAAGAGAATCG
>NW_026034062.1:0-237 GCF_019186545.1 Solanum stenotomum
GGTTTAAGGTTTAGGGTTTCATGTTTAGTGTTTAGGGTCTAGGTTATTTTTAGGGTTAAGGGTTTAGGATTTAGCGTTTAGATTTTAGGATTTTGGGTTTAGGGTTTAGAGTTTTGGTTTAGGGTTAAGGATTAATCGTTTAGGGTTAGGATTTAGGGTTTAAGGTTTAGGGTTCTGGGTTCAATATTTAGGGTTTAAGGCTTAGTGTTTAGCATCTAGGGTTTCAGTTTAAAGTTT
>NW_026034063.1:0-278 GCF_019186545.1 Solanum stenotomum
GGAGCCTTGTGTTAAAAATTATGAGCATTGTTGAAAGTGGAGCTCATGTGTTAAAAGTAATATGCATGAGTTGAAAATGTGGAGCTCATGCGTTAAAAGTAAGATGTATCAGTTAGAAGTGGAGCTTATGCGTAAATATTAAAGATACATGAGTTAAAAGTGTAGCCTGAGTATTAACGTTTGCAAGGGTTGAAAGTTGGAGTCCATGCTCTAAAGTAAGCATGAGTTGAAAATTGATTTTGGTTTACATAATGGGGCAGCAGGATATTGTTGAAAAT
>NW_026034064.1:0-291 GCF_019186545.1 Solanum stenotomum
AGGAAATTCAGACAAAGGCGATGGGTTCTACATATAGATCTTGAAAAAATACGAGGTTTCAAAAATAAGATTGCGTCAAACGGACGTTCGAGCCGAAAGTTACGGCCATTTGAAATTCAGCATCTTAAAGGTGGAAGGTGGCTTTGAATTTACGAAACTTCAAACGGCCATAACTCGGGCCTCGGGTGTCCGTTTCAGGGGATTTTTTGTTTGAATCCGCGTATTTTTTCGAGACCTACGCAACCAAACTGCCCAAAGGCGGTTGCGCGTGCCGATTTTCCCAAAAACGCC
>NW_026034065.1:0-592 GCF_019186545.1 Solanum stenotomum
TATATAAACGCCGTTTAAATAAGAACAAAAGGCTGAAAGGCTTATGCTACTCTTATTTTTTTTGTTTTGTTCTTCAATTGACAAATTTTTCAACATTATGTTGTAAAAAATCTATAAAAAGGTATATGATTCTTTTACTCATACTTAATCTTTTATAGTTATTTTTTATATCGAAATATTGGTATTATAATATTTTTATTTCTTTATCTTTTTTATTATTTTTATTATATATAATTATGAAATTACAACTTTTATTATAACATATTTATGAGTCTTAATTATGAGGAGGAGATTAGTTTTTATTGAGTAATAAACATCAATACTTAGCATTTAAATCAGTAACGAATTTGTTTCATTTCTTCAATTGTTAAAAGTAATTATTAGCAAGCTTCAATTTAATGAAGTTGAATCACTACTACTTTGTCGTTTGTATACAATTCTTTTCCCTTCTTTGTTTTTGTGTGTTATTTTACTTGTACAACATATAGGGAGAAAAAGGAACAAAATAATAGTAGAGACATTAGTGAAGGATAAACGATAGGGAAATAGTATATGCCAAAAAATATGTAACTCAATGGTTGTTTTAGTTTCT
>NW_026034066.1:0-287 GCF_019186545.1 Solanum stenotomum
AATCACATGATCACACCCCAAGAATTGGACTTTAGCCGGACATCATAAAAAGATAAAACCCATTACCGAATCAATTAGCCATCAACTAGGTAAGAGGAATTCAAGCTTTACAATGTTCCAATTCGAAGAAAATTAGAAACCCACTTGTGAAATCTCCCAGTTGAGTCTCACAAGCTTCAAGTCTACTTAGAAAATTGTTCTAGACTAAAAATGGATTTTCTGTTCGATGTCAAAGATAAATAATTTGATTGAAAGATAGATAGATCCTTAACTAAATGTTCAAAATC
>NW_026034067.1:0-295 GCF_019186545.1 Solanum stenotomum
GATCTCGAAAAAATACGACGTTTCAAAAGAAAGATTGCGTCGAACGGACGTTCGAGCCGAAAGTTACGGCCGTTTGAAATTCAGCATCTTAAAGGTGGAAGGTGGCTTTGAATTTAGGAAACTTCAAACGGCCATAACTCGGGCCTCGGGTGTCCGTTTCAGGCGATTTTTTTTTTGAATCCGCGTATTTTTTCGAGATCTACGCAACCAAACTGCCTANCGCAACCAAACTGCCTAAAGGCGGTTTGCGCGTGCCGATTTTCCCATAAACGCGGTTTACTGATTCTTGCGCGCG
>NW_026034068.1:0-748 GCF_019186545.1 Solanum stenotomum
GGTTTAAGGTTTAGGGCTTAAGTTTTTGAAGAATTTTTTTAGGTTTAGGGTTCTAAACGGTTTTTTCAAGATTTTAAGATTTTTTTACAGTTTAGGGGTTCTTAGGGGTTATGATTTCTTTGGTTTTAGGGTTTAGCATTTCTTTTAAATGATTTTTAGGGTAAATTGTGGTGTAGGGCTTTGTGTTTCTTAGATTTTTTAGGTTTACGATTTTTAAGGGGATTCTAAAATAGGTTTTTTTGTTTAGACTGTGTAGGGTTTGGGGTTTAGTATCTTGGGTATTAGGATTTATAAGGGATTAAGGTTTAGAGTTTCCTAGGGTTTACGCTTCAGTGTTTCTGCGAGTTTCTTACCGTATGTTCTATTTCTTGGTTTAGGGCTTAAGGTTTTAGGTTTAAAGATTTTGATTGAGTTTTTTTCATGTTTATAAGTGCTTATGATTTTCTTAAGGGTTTTTTTAGGTTTATGGTTTTGTAAAGTTTTAAGGGTTTTTGTATGGTTTCTTTATGTTTAGGGATAAGGCTAAAGGTTTAGGGTTAAGGGTTTAGGCCCTAAGGTACTATGGTTTAAGGTTTAGGGTTTAGGATTTCGGATTTTGGGTTAAGGTTTTTTTTAGGTTTTATGATTTTTTTTAGGATTATTATTTTTATCATTAGGGTTTTTAAACGTTTTTATGGTTTCTTAGGGTTTATTAAGATTTTGGATTTCTTAAGAATGAGTGTCACTTAGGATTTAG
This sequence comes from Solanum stenotomum, assembly GCF_019186545.1. Classification (NCBI taxonomy): domain Eukaryota; kingdom Viridiplantae; phylum Streptophyta; class Magnoliopsida; order Solanales; family Solanaceae; genus Solanum; species Solanum stenotomum. The sequence goes on from NW_026034068.1 coordinate 737, forward strand.
GGCATAAGATTT
>NW_026034069.1:0-488 GCF_019186545.1 Solanum stenotomum
TACTGAAATTTGCATTTTCTGCCGGACAAATTTTACGAAAATGGTCATAACTCCTTCATCCTAACTCGGAATGAGGTGAAACAAATTGCGTTGGAAATCTAACTCACAGAGCTTTAATTTTGATAGTTTGATTTCCTTCCAGTTCCTTATGTGCTAAGAGATATGTCTCTTTAAAGTTGACCCTGAAAATCGCATTTTTTGCGATTTTCGAATTTTGATACGGTTGCTCTAAAATTCGGGTTAGACCCATTTCCCACTCAATTTTACCCCCTGAATAAGAATATGAAATTGAATTTCCGAAATCATGCACGGATTTTGAGATATATGGAAATTACAATTATAGGTGTTTCCGAAGCACATTTTCGGGCATTTTTGGGGTCGTTTCAATATCTCCCCCTTGGGAACATTCGTCCCCGAATGTCAAAGAAACGTACATGAGAGACACAAACATGACAATTTTAGCCCACATAAAGATGCAACAATGCACT
>NW_026034070.1:0-214 GCF_019186545.1 Solanum stenotomum
TTCAAGTTTATCAAGATCAATTGTCTTCCATTTTTCAAAGGAAATATCGCATTGATCAAAGGTAGTTTATGCTATTTGGTCTCGAAAAATTTGTTCTAAGGCCATATTTGACTCTTGGTATTGATTTATTTTTGTAATGGCAAGATGAAGAATGGTTAGAATCCAGGTTTTAAATACAATTCGAAATGAGTATTTATAAGGACAAGAATAGTAG
>NW_026034071.1:0-207 GCF_019186545.1 Solanum stenotomum
AAAAGTGTACGCGTTTATCTTTTAAAAATTAGAAAATTGTCACTAATTTAACAACCATACAAAAAGTTTCTTCCAATGAAATCCATTTCCTAATAGTAGCGAAGAATAAGCTAAAAACCCTTTTAAATAAGGAAAAAACTACGGGCCAAGAGGATCAACTGATATCACCATAGCAAGAAATTTTTATACTTTATAGTCACGAATACA
>NW_026034072.1:0-1509 GCF_019186545.1 Solanum stenotomum
TCTGAAAGTGACATGTTTGGCAAACATAGTTTTGTCGATTTCAATTTATTTGTCATAATTTTTTTTACTTCATTTAAAAAATAATGTTCATTTCATTTTTCGACAATTGTTAATTTAACTTTTGATGTGACACGTTTAAGATTATATGATTTAAAAGTTTCTGTTACTTTCTTAAATTACATGTTAAGCTAATGTAAGACAAATAAATTGAAACGGAAATGGAGTAAGTATTATTTGTACAAAAGAAGCACAATCATAAGACGCTTAAACATAAAATTTGTTTTGTCACCATTTAGATGGTTCCAAATAATGGAGGTTGATGGGAACATGGAAGAATCCAAGAAGAAATACAGTCTACTGTATATGGTGGCAACTATTCTCGACCAAAGGATACTTTCCTTTGCCAATTTTGTTTTGATTTCACTGGTGTTCGATATTTACATCAGAGCTTAGTTATATTGAAGTCACGTTAGCAGGGGCGGCTCAACGCAATTGGAGGCCTAAAGCAAAATTTCAATTAGAGGCCTAAAATCTAAATAAACTTCATATGCATTATTTTTTTTTTAAAAAAAAAACTTACATTTTTAAATGCAAAGTATACTTAATATTTTTTTTTATAAATGATTTATTCGATTTCTTTTACAATTATTAGCTTTAGATAAGATTTTATCAATTCAACGTTGAAAAACATTTCTTACTCGGGCAATTATTATATGAATTGTTAACATAGAATTTGATTCAAGAAGCTGATAATTTTGTATACCCCACATTTTACTATGCTTGTTGTAATGCTTGAAAATTTATGAAGAAATAGAAAAAGAATTTACAATTCACTCAACATTTTTCGACTATTGATTCATATTTTTGATAGAATATTACTCTAACTTATCAAAAATTTAAAGAAGAGAGTGTAAAAGGAGTTAAAAGAATAAAATAATGTGAATATTAGTTTAGTGAGTGTAAGAAAATAAAACATTTTTTCTTGATTTCTTCTATTTAAATGGGATTAAAGAGAATAAAATATAGTATATATTATCATAAATAATCAATCCTTTCTATAAAAATTTAACATATAATTTATTATTGGTAAAAAATTGAGGCCCCCTAAAATAGGGGCCTAAGGCCAATGCCTTATTCAAATAAGCATAGAGCCGGCCCTGCACGTTAGGTAAGATCTCATTTGAAAGAAGTGTTTCTTATCAAGAATTTTTTCATATTTAGTACTTCTGTACAGTTTTGTTTATTCCCACCTCTCATAAAAAATGTAAACAATAGTCTTATGTATCTTTTATTTTTGATTATTTTTACAGCTTGAACGTATAATTTTTTAGCCACGCGACTATAATTTTTAGAAATAATAATTTGAATCAAAAATAAATTCGAATACAATTATAAGACGCTATCTTTATATAGAATTATCGTCGGTAGCAAGCATATTAATATATGAAAATTAAATCAATGAATGTAGGAACGAAAAGACCATTTAAAACCTCTTGATAAATATTTAAT
>NW_026034073.1:0-936 GCF_019186545.1 Solanum stenotomum
AGTATTTAAGTAGTTTTCTTGCTTAGGTAGTAGTATCCTTTCGAAAGGGTCGTTACAATGGAGTTTGACATCTTTTGTGACTAATTGGAAAGGAAGTACGTTTGTGTTTTGCAATTTCACAATCATCACAATGAAAAGACTCAACAATCAAATCTTTGAACAAAGATGGAAACATCATTTTGATTACATAAAAGGAAGGATGACCTAACCGACGATGATAGAGCCATACTTTTTCTTTATTGGACATAACTGATTCAGACAAGAATGAACTAGATAAGGAATTCTTAGTTATATCTTCACCATTGTGGACATCTAGACAATAAAGACCACCTTTCTCACTAGCACGCCCAATCATCTCTCCTTCGTGTTCTGTTCCTGAAATAAGCAATATTGTGGAATAAGATTATTGAATAATTTCATTCATATCTTTCTATGTCATGTACATGGCTTTATATATACATAAAAGATTGTGGAATAGAATCACCTAAATCTTTACATTAAGAGAAAGAATCAGAGATATGATATTCTAGATTACCACAATTATACTAAGATCTTAGAGGATCATATCTTGATATGAAGAATATCTTCTCATCTTAGAGGATCACATCTTTGATGACAAGAATATCGTCTTGGAAATCCTCTATCAGCCAACACTCCCCCTCAAGCGGGTGAATAGATATCTTCCATTCCTAGCTTGCTTATTAGATCTTGAAACATATTGTTTGGCAATCCTTTTGTTAAAACATCAGCAACCTGATCTTTTGTAGATACAAATGGCGTACAAATGAGTCCGTTATCTAATTTCTCCTTAATGAAATGTCTGTCTACCTCAATATGCTTAGTGCGATCATGTTGTACAGGATTATGAGCTATACTTATTGCTGATTTATTGTCACAATATTGCCTCATAGGTCCTTCCCATCTTATCTTCAAATC
>NW_026034074.1:0-404 GCF_019186545.1 Solanum stenotomum
GTACAATGGATGGTACTTGACCAACGGGCGGTACAATGGATGGTACTTGACCAACGGGTGGCACAATAGATGGTACTTGACCAACAATGGGTGGTAATACTTGGTTAAGAATGCCTGGTAATAGTTGGTTAAGAATGCCTTGTAATAGTTGGTTAAGAATGGGTGGTAATAGTTGGTTAAGAATGGGTGTTAATTGACCAACAATGAGTGGTACTTGTCCAACAATGGGTGGTATAATGGGTGGTACTTGTCCAACAATGGGTGGTATTTGACCAACCGGTGGTACTTGGGCAACCGGTGGTACTTGACCAACTGGTGGTCTAATGGGTTGGCCAACAATGGGACCAACAATGGGAATGGGACCAAGAAAGGGGAATTGAGCATGAGCTAGAGGACTGGTGGTG
>NW_026034075.1:0-241 GCF_019186545.1 Solanum stenotomum
GTTGGAACAAGTAAAACCATATAATCTACAAGACAAACAGTTAACAATAAATTATGAAAATAAAAGAGTAATAATAAAAAGAACTTTGGTATGATAAAAATATGAAAATATATATACTTGCAAAGATAATAATAGAAGGATACTTTGGTATGATAAAAATATGAAAATATATATACTTGCAAAGATAATAATAGAAGGATATTACAACCGATGTTATACATCAATGATAGATACGGGAGCA
>NW_026034076.1:0-783 GCF_019186545.1 Solanum stenotomum
ATATCCAACTTTATTACTATATATTAGAACAGTCTAGGATTTACTACCATTTTTCCAATAAAATCATTACAAATGTCCAATACGTACTATATAAAATATATAAGTGGGCCCCACCTCCTTCCACATAAATACTACATATTATATATTATTAATTACTATACTATAAATCACTACTAATATCCAATATATTTATCAAACTATTTAAGTGGGCCCCACCACCTTCCACTTAAATACTACATATTATATATTAATTACTATACTATAAATGACTTAAATACTCCATATTATCTATTACAATAATTAACAATTATTTCACACTTTAAATTATATCAATGCCATATAAATTAGGATAAAAACCTAAGATATAATATTTAAATATATTTAAAAATAATATAAGTAATACTATATATTACAATAATTAATAGCTTAATTATTTAAAACTTATATAAAAAATTTAATTGACTCTCTAGATTCTATTGGTACCACATAAAATGGATTATATAATAAACATATATTGTTTGAAATTGACGAAAAAGAAACAATAAATCACAATAATTGATAAAAAAAAATAGTCCACTCCAAAAAATCTATCAATTAACAACATATATTGTTTGAAATTGACGAAAAAGAAACTATAAATTACAATAATTAACAAAATAAATCTCTCGACTCCAACAAATCTATCAATTAATGCCACATAAATTGGGACATGGCAAATAACATATGTTATTAAAAAATTATGTTCAAAATGTACAATAAAATACAATAATTAACAACTCAATA
>NW_026034077.1:0-737 GCF_019186545.1 Solanum stenotomum
TACTGATCTACCTGGCCTACCCCCAGACCGTGATGTTGATTTTCCGATTGAGCTTGAGCCAGGTACTCGCCCTATTTCTATTCCGCCATATCGGATGGCTCCTGCAGAGCTCAAGGAGCTCAGTGTTCAGCTTCAGGATCTCTTGGGTAAGGGATTCATTCGGCCTAGTGTATCGCCTTGGGGTGCCCCAGTCCTCTTCGTGAAGAAGAAGGACGGTACTATGCGATTGTGTATTGACTACAGGCAGCTGAACAAGGTGACGGTGAAGAACCGTTACCCCATGCCTCGTATTGATGATTTGTTTGATCAGCTTCACGGTGCCGTGGTATTTTCTAAGATTGATTTAAGATCCGGCTACCACCAGTTGAGGATTAGGGCAGCGGACGTCCCTAAGACCGCATTTAGGACTCGTTATGGCCATTATGAGTTCTTGGTGATGTCGTTTGGGTTGACTAATGCCCCTGCAGCCTTCATGGTCTTGATGACACGTGTGTTCAGGCCATACCTTGATTTATTTGTCATTGTCTTCATTGATGACATACTGGTATACTCGCGGAGCCGGAGTGAGCATGAGCAACATTTGAGGATAGTGCTCCAGACTTTGAGAGATCAGCGGCTTTATGCCAAGTTCTCAAAGTGCGAGTTTTGGCTTGAGTCTGTAGCCTTCTTGGGGCACGTGGTGTCCAAGGAGGGTATTAGGGTTGATCCAGCGAAAATTGAGGCTATTCGTGATTGGC
>NW_026034078.1:0-274 GCF_019186545.1 Solanum stenotomum
ATTTCAGAAACTGATAAGACATACAATACACGACAGTGATGCAAAAGCGACACGTTCCTAAAGACATCTTGTAGCCTCCCGAAAATAAGTAACGGACGTCTCCGTACCGATCTGCAGGACTCTACTAGACGTTAGCTCTGTACAAGTGAGACCGACGAACCTGGGCTCTGATACCAATTTGTCACGACCCGATTTATCGAGTCATGATGGCACCTACTATAACCCACCAGCAGGTAAGCCAACCCATAACCCGGAATAACAAGTAATGGGTCTG
>NW_026034079.1:0-626 GCF_019186545.1 Solanum stenotomum
CTTTGTCCGTCGCTTTTTAATTAATTAAGTTTTTTTTTTTTGTTAAAAGCGACGAACGGCATCGCTTAGTCCGTCGCTTTTTTTCGGGTATTTTTGCTAATTAATTATTATATATAGATAGTGACGGAGTCCGTCGGTTTTTATTAAAAATAATTATTTATTATTTTAAAAAAAGTCAAGCCGTCCGTCGCTTTTTATTAATTTTAATTGTTTAATTATTTTTAAAATTAGCGACGGACAACATCATTATGTCCGTCGCTTCTTGGTCAAAATATCTGGCAAAGCGACGGACAATGTCTCTTAGTCTGTCGCTTTTTGGTCAAAATGTTGGCCAAACATTTTTTTAAAAAAAGCGATGGACATAGAGACGTTGTCCGTCGCTTTTTTAAAAATATATGCACTAGCAGACGCGATTTTCTCCATTTCTCCATAAAAAAATAACAAAATTGAGAAATATTTTGATTTAATTTTATTTAAATCGTCTTCCGGATAATGGTTTTGTGTAAAATAAAAAACAAAAAAAATTATAATACCGACTTTGAGACGTCGGTAAAATTAAATAATATGTAATAAATTAATATTTTCAATTAACTTTAATTAAATCGTTCTCCGAATGACGGTTTTAT
>NW_026034080.1:0-2589 GCF_019186545.1 Solanum stenotomum
TAATTTAAAGGCAATGTCCATGTAGCTAAAGTATTTACCTAATTAGTTACCTAATTAGCTCAGTTTTTATGGATATTCACAGTTACTTTTTTCATAAATATAACATTTGGATAAATTTTGCTATATCATTTTTCATCATTATATATTATATGTAAGCCCAAGATTATTTTGATGATATGTATTTCAGACGATTTTTTTGAAAAATCTTTACGGGAGCCTCCGTAATAAGTTGGAGGAGGAATACATATAGTCTAACCATGATCCACGTCATACTTGAACATTTAGGGGTCATTTAAAAGAAAATATGCGATTTTCTTATTTTTTTTCGTGAATGCTAACCAATAATATTTTAATAATATGACTTTCAGTCAATCTTTTTGAATTTTTTTTATAGGACCCTCACTATAACTTTATGAGGACCTCTGTAATGAGTTGGGGAAGCATTGCGTATAGTTCCACCACTTTAAGACATATTTTACACTTACGAGCCAATTTTTAGGAATTAACCGATTTTCTTGATTTTTCGTGTGTATTAGCCCATAATCTGGTGCCTTGGAGCACCAAATTTTTTTTTTCTTAAAAAACTTTATGAGGACCTTCGTAATGAGTTGGGGAAGCATTGCATATAGTCCCACTCTTTTTTAAGACATATTTTTGTATTTACGAGCCAACTTTCAGGACTACGCCGACAATGGTGGTTTTTGTGTGTATGAGCCCATGGATCTGGCGCCTTGGAGCACCCAACTTTTTTTTTGAAAAAAACTTTATGAGGACCTCCGTAATGAGTTGGGGAAGAATTGTGTATAGTTCCACCATTTTAAATGCATATTTTCGCATTTACGAACAAATTCTTAGCAATTAGTCGACTTTCTTTGTTTTTCGTGTGTATTAGCGCATGAATCGGCACCCAAAATATTTTTGAAAAAACTTTATGAGGACCCTGTAATGAGTTGGGGAAACATTGCGTGAAGTCTTAGCATTTTCTTAAGACATATTTTTACATTTACGAGCCAACTTTTAGGAATTAGATGACTTTCTTGTTTTTTCGTGTGTATTAGCCCATGAATCTGGCGCCTTGGAGCACCCAAATTTTTTTCCTGTAAAAACTTTATGAGGACCTCCGTAATGAGTTGGGGAAGCAATGCGTATTGTCCTACTCTTTTTAAGGCATATGTTCGCATTTATGAGCCAACTTTTAGGAACTAGCTGACTTTCTTAGTTTTTCGTGTGTATTAGCCCATGGATCTAGCGCCTTGAAATACCAAAAAAAATTATGAAATAACTTTATAAGGACCTCGGTAATGATTTGGGGAAGCATTGCATATAGTCACCATTTTAAGACATATTTTTACATTTACAAATCAACTTTTAGAAATTAGCCGACTTTCTTCATATTTCATGTGTATTAGTCCACTGTCAAGGCTTTCAAACCAAGACTGAGAAAGCTCAATCAATAAAGAGTATTTTAGTGAAATGGCTTAGGCAAGCCTTTCTTCCTTTGTTAACTTAAAGGCTATGTAGATTCCTAGGTTTCGCTTTATCTGACACCTTGGAGCACCGAAACTATTTTCTGAAAAAACTTTATGATGACCTCAGTAATGAGTTGGAGAAGTACTGCATGTAGTCCCACCATTTTCTTAAGGCATATTTTTGCATTTACAAGTCAACTTTAAGGAGTTAGCCGACTTTCTTGATTTTTCGTGTGTCTTAGCCAATAGATCTAGCCCATTGGAGCACCCAAATATTTTTTTCTGAAAAAACTTAACGAGGACCACCATAATGAGTCGGGGAAGTGTTGTGTATAGTTCCACCAATTTTTAAGGCATAATTTCGCATTAACGAGCCAACTTTTAGGAATTAACCGACTTTCATGATTTTTCGTGTGTATAAACCCACGGATCTAGCGCCTTGGAGTACTAAAAAAAAAATTCTGAAAAAACTTTATGAGGACCTCCGTAATGAATTGGGTAAGCATTCCGTATAGTCCATCCATTTTAAAGATATATTTATGCATTTACAACCAAATTTTAGGAATTAACCGACTTTCTCATTTTTTCATGTGTATTAGCCCATGAATCTGGTACCTTGCAACACCTAAAATATTTTTCTAAAATAACTTAATGAGCACCTCCATAATTAGTTGGGGAAGCATTGCATATAATCCTAAAATTTTCTAAAGGAATATTTTTGCATTTATGAGCCAACTTTTAGAAATTAATCGACTTTCATGGGTCTTCATGTGTATTAGCCCATGGATCTGGTGTCTTGGAGAACCCATTTTTTTCTGAAATAAATTTATGAGGACCTCTATAATGAGTTGGAAAGCATTGCGTATAGTCCCACTCTTCTAAAGGTATATTTTCGCATTTATGAGACAACTTTTAGAAATTAGCTGACTTTATTGATTTTTCGTGTGTATTAATAGATCTAGTGCAGGAGCACCCACACATTTTTTCCGAAAAAACTTTATAAGGACCTTCGTAATGAGTTGGGGAAGCATTGCGTATAGTCCCACCATTTTAAGGCAAATTTTTGCATTTACGAGCCAACCTTTAGGAATTGTGTCACGCCCCAAGCTACCTCCGAGAC
>NW_026034081.1:0-442 GCF_019186545.1 Solanum stenotomum
AAAGAAATTACAATCATTCTTAGGACTAATAAATTAAGTAAGATAATACATACCAAAATAAGCAGAGAATTTAAAACCATTACAACAAAAATTAAAGAAAGATATAAAATATCAGTTTGATAAAAAAGACCAAATACAAATACAAAAGGTAAAATTATTATGTAAAAACTTACCTAAACTATACTTTCCAGATGAAACAAAAAATTTACTTATATAATAGAATCAGATGCGAGTGAAAAAAGTTATGGAGGAATATTAAAATACAGGTATGATGACACTACGATAGAACATCATTGCAGATTACTTATCAAGACAAAGCTACTCAGACTGAGAACGAAAATACAATGGAAGAGATACTCAAAGCCATAATTACACTTTGTATAAAAGTGGACAGTATGGACAACGAGATACAAATGCTAAAGACTAATGAAGATAATCTGAA
>NW_026034082.1:0-453 GCF_019186545.1 Solanum stenotomum
TTGTTAGTGCACCAGTAACAACCACATTTCCCCTTTGTTAGTGCACCAGTAACAACCACAGTTCGTTCCCCCTTAGTTCAATGCCCCTAACAACCACAGTTCCCCCTTAGTTCAGTGCCCCTATTCCACAACCAACTTTAACCAACTTTACAACAAAACTTCCCCCTTTTGACATCATTGAAAAGGTGAAGCAGTAAACATATTCAAGTTAAATGCAAGGCAATAAAGAATTCAGGGCCTTGGGCCACACAGAACATGTGTATGTAAGCATAAAGAAAATATTAAGCCACACATGAACAGGGGAGAAACATAAATAGCATTAGATCACAAATACTGACCACTGTAGTCAAGCAAAACAAACACAAAGCCACAAGAGTTTTAATCAGGATTGAAGAACAAAAAGGGAAACTAAGGAAACAAGACATTTTTAGGACGGAATGGGAAAGGGATTGA
>NW_026034083.1:0-772 GCF_019186545.1 Solanum stenotomum
GCATGGGACCCACAAACATGTTTTTTTTTTTTTTAATATATATGACCCTACATTATTGTTGCTGTCAGAAATAATTCAATTCTTCTTCTTAACTTGGACCCTAGTTTGTGTTTTGTATTTCTTCTGTAAATTATTTTGTTTCTAACAGTAGTAGTAAAGTCATACTAAATGGATGCCAGTCTACTAGAAAAAAAGAAAAAAACAGTACTGAAAATAATTTTCTATGAAATCAAGTTTTACGAGTGACATTTTACATTGATTGCCCTATTCACGCTTCAACACCTCAATTTTTACCCACACCCTTTGCCTCCCCTATCAATCTTTCGTAATATTTGTCTAAATTATATAAAATACTTTTAACTTATTTACGAGACACAAAAAATAAGTAATTTCATTTCCTTTTTTCTTTTTGTTTATTAAAGAAAAAAAAGAAGAAGACGAAAATGAATAATAGAGGAAAATAAATGAAGCTGAAAAGAAGGAAGACTGGAAGGGAAAATAACAAATAAGATAAGCATAGACATTATATTGATAAGTAAAAGGTGAAGTTTGATGCAAAGAAGTGGATGAGATTGCTCCTCTCTTAATCAAATATCTCGAGTTTAAGTCATGTGTGTGGAAAAATCTTTAATAAAAAGCATGCGCGAATCTGAATTAATCAAACTCTAATACTAACACGAAAAAAAAAAAACTTAGTATGATAGTTAATTATGTGTCATGTTGTTTGGATAAGGTAATAGACAATTGTGAAGAAAGTGTCAATAAAACTTGT
>NW_026034084.1:0-711 GCF_019186545.1 Solanum stenotomum
TTATTTGTATATCTGCTTCAGTCATTTGCTTTATCTGATTCTATTTCTATGTTACTATCTATTTTATTTTCTGATATTTCATATATGCTATCTTCACTTTCTAATTCATAATCTATGTACTCTATTTGTGTATATTTTTCATTATCTATTATTATTTCTGATATTTGTTTTTTCTTTGGATTTTTAGGTAATTTACAATCTCTAGCTATATGTCCTAATTTTCCACAATTATAACAAGTACATTCCGTTAGATTTCTTTTTGCTCTATATGGTCTTTTGGTTTTGTAGTTTTTTACATAGTACCTTCTTCTTGATTTTTTAAATTTAAAGAAAAATTGCAATTACAAGATGAATTAGGAGAAAAAGAAGAAAATAACCAAGATAATCTACCCGAAATAAGAGTTGATGAAATAAACGATGATGATCTAGAACAACATTCGGAAATAAGCGAAACATATACGGAACTTTTAGCAAACATAGATAATACAATGAATTTAAAAGTAAATACAGAAGACGTAGAAATGGACGAAAAACCTAGCACATCAGGAGTAAAAAATCCAAAAAATTTTAATCCAAAATATTATAATGAAAATTATGAACAATATGATAAAGAAAAAACTACATGGGATAAAAGATTAAGTAGAAAATGGACGCCCAAACCAATAACTGGACAACATGAGTTTTTAGATTTAGACTGTGTAAAAGATATAA
>NW_026034085.1:0-1541 GCF_019186545.1 Solanum stenotomum
TAAAAAAATGACCTGGAGGGTCATTACATTCCCATCTCACATATTTATTACTTTATACTTCAAACCTCCTTAGCGAACATCTTGGCTCCGCCACTGGTTACACGATTTATGGAGGCTGGGATTTGTCTAAACTCTTCCCCATATCGGTGATCAATACTACTCCCAAAATATACTAGCTCATATGTTTAAAAACACAACTCTGTGGTTTAAGATAATTACTCAAAAACAAGCGTGAATGCTCTCTTGGAAATCTGTGTTTCCTCTCTTGTTAATTGTGAAAACATTTACGCTTTACTGAAAACTAGCTCAAATGCTCTTTTGGAAATTTCAGTTTCCTTTCTTGTTTAAATGTGAAAACATTTTACTCTTTGAGAATACATAGTCCCCATATATATTTTTGAAGAAATGAACTTCACTCTTTACTCTTTACTCAACTCAAAACTCAAGTCTTAAAACAAGTTTAAAGATTTTGTACAAGACTTCGTAAAATAAGGTTTATGCCGAATTATGGGCGTGAACGACTCAATTCAAGGTTTTCAATAACCATGGATAGAACTCAATACTTGGAACTCAAGAACTTCAGTGATACTACTCATTTCAAGAATGCTCAACTCAGAGGGTTCATGCAGAATTATAAACATGAACTACTCAACTCAAGGACTCAAAAGATACTTCTCATCTCAAGACTGCTCGACTTAAAGGGTTCATGCAGAGTTATGGGCATGAACAACTCAACTCAAGGGATTCATGGGTAACATGTAGTAGTCCCATGATTAGAAATATAATCTCAAAAGGATTATGAACTCCATACTCAAGACTTAGAACTTGAAGATACTACTCCTCTAAAAGATACTCAACTTATGGAGTTCATGCGGAATTATGAGCATGAACGACTCTACTCAAGGGTCTACATAACGATATGAAACTCGTGTATACGACTCTTCTCGTTCTCATACTTACTTCCTCAAAACATAGCTCGAATCAATAGTTGATCTCAAAGGATTCACAATTGAACTCAAAGACTTTCTTGAATTCTACTCTTAACTCTCTCTTGAATGTGAATTATGAATTCAAAAGTTATGGTTCATGATNCTCGTGATGACAAAATAGACTCATGAATACATTCTCCTCACTCTCATACTCACTCGCTCGAGTCTTGAAACAAGTTATTTGAATTTATATAAGACTCTTCAAAAAGACTCAAAGGGACTTTCTTAAAAATGTTCGAAAGAACTCTCAAGACTTGACTCTCAACACTACCTTGAATTTAATTTTTGAATTCAAGGATGTGATTTGTGATATGAAAGATCTCATGATGTTTAGAAGTATTTTTAAATAGTTAAACATGAGAAGCGATCAAGAAATCACTGTCTGGAAGCAAGTCCGCGACGTGGAGATGCATTTTAATATTTGGTGGCGAAATAAATTTTGAGGCAGAAGGGTTCGTGACCTCTCTGCGATGCGGAGAAATTTTTTCCAATCTTTATGATACGCTCAAATTACACCTCTTTATAGAAGTATAAGCGATTGTTATCAAGTAA
>NW_026034086.1:0-486 GCF_019186545.1 Solanum stenotomum
TCTAAACGACATATCTTAGGGGTTAAACGAAATAGGAAAAGGACAAAAGACCCCTGACTTAACTGCTGTGAGAGTGACTGACGGAATAGACCTACGGTCCGTCACTCAATCTACAGTCCGTCGATTGGGTCCGTAGGTCGAGTCTGCCCGACAGGGCTTCACTAAAACAAGCATAACCTTTTACTCGGAGGTTGGAATTTAGCAAACTTGGTGGAGTTGGAAAGATAATTCAATTATCTATTATATCATAGGTCATGGGACACACAATTCTTTTTGTGCTAAAAGTTATGACCATCTGAAGTTGATCCATCAACAATTTTCAGCTAATTGGTTGTTAATCCTCACCTACGGTCAGACCTACGAACTGTGGATCAATTGACGGTCCGTGCTGGTCAACCATCAATCGGGACTGAAGCTGGGCTTTTGAGGCATCGATCCACGAACACGAACTACGGTCCGTGACCTGACCTACGAACCGTAAGTCCG
>NW_026034087.1:0-486 GCF_019186545.1 Solanum stenotomum
ATACCTACGCAACCAAACTGCCCAAAGGAGGTTTTCGCATGCCGATTATCCCAAAAATGCCTTTTACTGATTCTTATGCGCGTCGAAATATGATGAAAAAAATAATAGGAAATTCAGAAAAAGGCGATGGGTTCTTCATATAGATCTCGAAAAAATACGAGGTTTCAAAAAAAAGATTGCGTCAAACGGACGTTCGAGCCGAAAGTTACGGCCATTTGAAATTTAGCATCTTAAAGGTGGAAGGTGGCTTTGAATTTAGGAAACTTCAAACAGCCATAAATCGGGCCTCGGGTGTCCGTTTCAGGCGATTTTTTTTTAATCCGCGTATTTTTTCGAGACCTACGCAACCAAACTTTCTAAAGGCTGTTTGCGCGTGCCGATTTTAGCAAAAACGCCTTTTACTGATTCTTATGCGCGTCGAAATATGATGAAAAAATAAAAGGAAAGTCAGACAAATGCGATGGATTCTTCATATAGATCTCGAAA
>NW_026034088.1:0-679 GCF_019186545.1 Solanum stenotomum
AAAGACCAAAAGACCCTTGACTTAATTGTTGTCGGAGTGACTGACGGGCCGTCATTCAATCTACGGTCCATCGATTGGAGTCGTCGGTCGAGTCTGCCCGACAGGGCTTCACTAAAACGAGCATAACTTTTGACTCGGAGGTCGGATTTTAGCAAACTCGGTGGCGTTGGAAAGAGGATTCAATTATCTACCATATAATAAGTCATGGGACACAATTCCTTTTGTGCTAAAAGTTATGACCATCTGAAGTTGACCCACTCGACAATTTTCATTGAACTGGCTGCTGACTCTAACCTACGGTCAGACCTACGAACCGTGCATCGAATGACGGTCCGTGCTGGTCAACCGTCAATCAGGACTGAAGCTGGGCTTTAGGGGCATCGATTCACGGACATGAACCACAGTCCGTGACCTGACTTACGGACCGTAGGTCCAGCCGTGGGTCAACACTTGGCCGAATTTCTGGCTGAGTTCTGGGGGAGGTTGCTGACACGAACCACGGACCTGCAGGACGGACCGTGGGTCCTCCTACGGTCCGTGGGTCCTCCTACGGTCCGTGGATGGTGCCCGTGAGTGCCACCTGCAACACCAAAAATCTGCAATCTGGTCTATTTTCGGATATGGGGTGTTACATTTCCATGGGCAGTATGCGGTGATTTCAACACCATCATATCTACGG
>NW_026034089.1:0-248 GCF_019186545.1 Solanum stenotomum
TGCGAAAAGCCGTGGAAGCGGATTTCCATATACAAACAGGAATTTGAACTTATCGAGGATATGAAAAAGGAAGCGGGCTTCTTTCACTTGCGTTTTGGAGAGAGCCGGCCTACGAATTCCGTGCACGATTGGGAATAAAATCAAAGGGACTAGCGGACGTACCATGAGACTTTTTCATATCGTCGTTAGTTTGCTTTGGTTTGGCTTTTTTCCGGGGAGAGGTACGAAGTGACTCGAAGGTACGAAGT
>NW_026034090.1:0-411 GCF_019186545.1 Solanum stenotomum
GGTAGGGGTACTTTTTTGGGTTGTTGAATTATTATGATTTATTTAGTTAGGCTAAATGGGGTTTTGTTTATTAATGAATCTTGATATTCCGTTGCTTTAATTTGTTTATTTAGTTTTGACTTGATATGGACTTTAAGAAATGAACAAAGATCGAATCTTGTTAACTTAAGCAAAACTAAAGTTATATAGAATATACCTAAATGTTATTTGATTTTGTGGGTTTAAATATGACACGTGAAAAATTGAGATTAAGAAGATGCAAACATTGTGAAGATGTATTTTTTTTAAAAAAATGGACTAAAATGAAAGTATGAGGAACAAATTGAAACGGAGGGAGTAACTGAAAAGCATTTTGTTGATTATTTGTGTTTTATTTTGTTTTGCATTTGTAGGTGCAAATACTCCACTTTC
>NW_026034091.1:0-2649 GCF_019186545.1 Solanum stenotomum
GCCCACATAGGACTTTAGCTTAGTGGATTCACCTAGATAGCTATGTACGAATGGTTACACCTTAGGCAAGTGTTAACCCTCTCTTTTCGGTATGGGAGTAGAACACCGGATTCCATGTAGCTCTCATGGTCCATGTCGTTTATGGCAATATGTCCCTAATGTAAAAGTAAATGAAGGTATGAAAGGTGTGAACTATTACTAGGACTTTCTTGAGGGTTTCTACATAGTATAAGGGAGGGTATGGGACTTCTCTTGCACATTGCACTTGTGGGATCCTAAGAGGTGGTTGTAGCAGTGTTCTCTTATGATTATGATGATTATGACTTATGTATGTTGAAGTTATGTTATGTATAATCATTATGAATATGGTAGGTTATGATGAAATATGACCTTATGAATGTATGCATGAAGTAGGTTACTTAATGTGATACTTGGCTTTGAGTAGGGTTATGGGATTCTATTCTTTTCATTGCACTAGTATTGGTTGGGTTGTCTGCATGTTGAGATGATATCATGTTGGGTGGTGCCATGATGCTTACTTTGTGTGCATATTGGATTTACTTGGTAAAAAGCATGTTTTGGCTAAATGTCCTTTTATGCATGTTTCAAATGGTTTTTATGCATAGTAGCCATACTTAGTACGTGTGTAGTACTAACCCATATTTTTCCCTTTTCCCCACACAATTAGGTTCGGGCCGTTGAAGATTCAAGCTTACTTTTCAAGGCACTTGGAGTTGCTTCCCCAAGTTGGTGCGTCCTCAAGTCCGAGGACGAGACCATATGATCTAGCTTCTATGTTTAGTCTTTTGATTATGTTGAAAGACATTGTTGTACTTTCCTATTCTAGTCTTCTAATTGATGTGAGGGCTAAGTCCCATTTTCGATACTTCTATGTCTAGATGGTACATTATGACGAAGTTAGATTCTATTTCCATATATGAACTAAAGTTGAACTTCCAAAGTAAAAGTTTTAAATTTTCCGTAATTTTATTCTATGATACATGCTATGATGAAGGCTAAGGGCTTGTATAAGACCTCTTTGAGGTCGAATACGCCGGTAACGACTACGGGGTGCTCTCGGGTCGTTACAAACTTGGTATCAGAGCATAAGGTTGAGAATAATGTAGGATCCATGTCACAAGATACCATGTCGAGTAGAGTCTTGTTCATGGGTGTGAAGGCTGCCACACTTATGAATGAGAGGCTACGAGGTGGTTAGGAACTTTCATTCTTTTGTTACTCCATAGTCGTGCCTAAGAGTCTTAACTCTATTTAGTCCTTTTCTTCTAATCCTTCTCTTGTGCTTATAGGTAATGAATACAAGAAGGAATAACGCAAGGAGGGCCGGTGAGGAGAATGTAAATGAGGCGGTTCCCCCTCAAGCTCCTCAAAACCCTCTAGTTCCTATTGAAGAAGGGGCTATGTCTAATGTTGNTCAAAACCCTCTAGTTCCTATTGAAGAAGGGGCTATGTCTAATGTTGAGATAAGATTGGCTATTCATAATTTGACTCAAGCGTTGGCCACTCAAGTTGCTAGGGAATCTAGGGTGCAAGTGAACCCCAATGCTAGCACTACCGCTTCTAGGATAAGGGATTTCACAAGAATGAATCCCCCTATTTTCTTTGGCTCCAAAGTGGAAGAAGATCCACTAGGATTCATTGATGAAGTGTTTAAGGTTCTAGAGGCTATGGGTGTGTCTTCTCAAGAAAAGGCGGAGTTAGCCGCCTATCAACTCAAAGATGTGGCACAAGTGTGGTATGAACAATGGAAGGAGGGGAGACTTATTAGAGAGGGTCCAATAAGTTGGGCTACATTCAAATTGGCTTTTCTTGATAGGTTTTTCCCCTTGGAACGAAGGGAGAGGAAAATGCAAGAATTCATTAACCTTCGTCAAGGGGGTATGAGTGTGAAGGAGTATGGCCTCAAGTTCTCTCAATTGTCCAAACATGCTCCTACTTTGGTGTCGAACTCTAGAGCTACAATGAACAAATTCGTTATGGGGGTATCCGATCTTGTGGTGAATGAATGTAGGTTGGCTATGCTAATCCCAACCATGGACATTTCTCGTCTTATGGTTCATGCCGAACAAATTGAGGAGCAAAAGCTTAAGCAAGTTGGTAGAGAATTGAAGAGGTCAAGGGCCGATGATGGAAATTCTTCTAAGGTTAGGTTTGAAATCCACCAAAGTTCAAACAGAGGTTTTCCAACCAAGGTCCTTCTAACACGCCAAGAGTCAACAAAGGTAAAGTGTCTACCCCCAAACCTCAAGAAGAAAGAGGTGGTGGTCCTTATGTTGGGAAGCCTATTTGTGCAAAGTGTGGTCGAAAGCATGAACGCAAGTGTATAGTTGGCACGGGTAATTGCTATGGTTGCGGTAAGAGCAGCCACATGAGGAGGGACTGCCCTATGCTAAAGGCTCAAGGAAGGGAGAATGCTCAAGCACAAGCAAGTGGCCCAAATCGCGATGCCCCAAAGAAGAATCGCTTCTATGCTCTCCAATCCTGAGGTGATCAAGAGAGCTCTCCGGATGTTGTGACCGGTATGCTTCAAGTATTTTCAATTAATGTTTTTGCATTGTTGGATCCCGGTGCCACTTTGTCTTTTGTAACCCCTTTAGTGACTATGAATTTTGATATGCTTCCCGATGT
>NW_026034092.1:0-319 GCF_019186545.1 Solanum stenotomum
GGCACGACCTCGAGGTTGGCCTCTACCCGTAGATGGGGCCGTACCACGCGTGCGAGCCATCCCTATAAAAGAGTGGTACAAGTAAGATTTTTAGAATCCGATAAGACACACAATGCACGACAGTGATACAAAAGCTACACGTTCCCAAAGACATCGTGTAGCCTCCCGAAGATAAGTAACGGACGTCTCCGTACCGATCTGCAGGACTCTACTAGACGTTAGCTCTGTAAAAGTGAAACCGACAAACCTGGCCTCTGATACCAATTTGTCACGACTCGATTTATCAAGTGATGATGGCACCTACTATAACCCACCAGCA
>NW_026034093.1:0-788 GCF_019186545.1 Solanum stenotomum
TCCGCGTAATTTTTCGAGATCTACGCAAACAACCTGCCTAAAGTAGGATTGCGCGTGTCGATTTTCCCAGAAACGCGTTTTACTGATTCTTACGCGCGAGCGGAAATATGATGAAAAAAATAAAAGGAAATTCAGACAAAGGCTACGGGTTCCTAATATAGATCTCGAAAAAATACGAGGTTTCAAAAAAAAGATTGCGTCAAACGGACGTTCGAGCCGAAAGTTACGGTCGTTTGAAATTCAGTATCTTAAAGGTGGAAGGTGGCTTTGAATTTAGGAAACTTCAAACGGCCATAACTCGAGCCTCGGGTGTCCGTTTCAGGCGANTCGGGTGTCCGTTTCAGGCGATTTTTTTTTTGAATCCGCGTAATTTTTCAAGATTTACGCAACCAAACTGCCTAAAGGCGGTTTGCGCGTGCCGATTTTCCCAGAAACGCGTTTTACTGATTCTTACGCGCGAGCGGATAAATGATGAAAAAAATAAAAGGAAATTCAGACAAAGGCGACGGGTTCCTCATATGGATTTCGAAAAAATACGAGGTTTCAAAAAAAAGATTGCGTCAAACGGACGTTCGAGCCGAAAGTTACGGCCGTTTGAAATTCAGCATCTTAAAGGTGGAAGGTGGCTTTGAATTTAGGAAACTTCAAAAGGCCATAACTCGGGCCTCGGCTGTCCGTTTCAGGCGATTTTTTTTTTGAATCCGCGTAATTTTTCGAGATCTACGCAACCAACCTGCCTAAAGGCGGTTTGCGCGTTCCGATTTTCTCAGAAACGCGTTTTACTGATT
>NW_026034094.1:0-652 GCF_019186545.1 Solanum stenotomum
TTTATATATTGCATGTGTCTTATTGCCTGATATATTGAGTTCAGTTATTCATGAGTTGAACAGAGCCAAGGTAAGTGTTCTCTTGTACTCTTTTCAAGCTTAAGTCGTGGTTTAGCTTTCCAGCTCGCATACTCGTACATTCAATGTACTGATGCCAGTTGGCCTTCATCTTATGACGATGTAGACACAGGTACCCCGGATCAGCATCCTGCACGTAGTTGATCCAGCTGAGCACTCCAGAGTCAGTGGTGAGCCTTCTTGCTTTCCGGAGGACTCAATTATTTTGTGTACTCAGTTTTGTTCTATTAGGATGTTGCGGGGTCTATCCCAACATCCATCTCAGTATTTTAGAGGCTTCATACACAGTCAATCAGTTAGTATTGAGTCTCTCATCTTTGTATATATGTAAATATTCTATTTTGAGACTCGAGCTTCCTTTTTGGCATGTTATGCATCAGTNAACCTTTCATTGCATTGAGTTGTACTGTTGAGTTAAGTTTCCGCTGAGTTAAGAAGGCCAGGCCAAGGGCTCGCCTGGGGCCAGCAATGGTCTCCGGGTGCCGGTCCCGCCCAGGGTGTAGGCTCGGGGCGTGACATTGTGTTTGCTATATTTGAAAGTTGCTCTTTTTAAAATGGGTTACTGGGTGAGTTA
>NW_026034095.1:0-704 GCF_019186545.1 Solanum stenotomum
TTTTATTAGGATTTAGGATTTCTTAGAGTTTTGGTCTTCTTCGAGTTTCATAAGACTTAGGGTTGGGGGTTTATCCCTAATGTTTAGGGTTTAATTTTCTTAAAATTTGTGTTTAACATTTAAGGTCTCCTAGGTTTTTTTTTGGATCATTTTGGGTGTAGGGTTTAGTTTTAAAGGTTTTTAGTGTTCATGTTTTCTTAGGATTTAGGATTTTTTAGGATTTAGGGCTTCTTAGAGTTTCATAAGGCTTAGGGCTGGGGGTTTATCCCTAAGGTTTAGAGTTTGGGTTTCTTAGGGTTTGATTTTATCATTTAAGGTCTCCTAGATTTTTTTTGGGTCATTTAGGGTGTAGGGTTTAGTGTTTAGGTTTAGGGTTTTTCTATCGTTTAGGGTTTAGGTTTGTTAGGTTTAAGATGTTTTAGGTTTAGAGTTTTTAAAGTTTTTTTTGTAGTTTTTTAGTGTTTTGTTTTCTTAGGATTTAGGATTTCTTAGGGTTTAGGGTTTCTTACATAAGGATTAGGGTTGGGGGTTTATCTCTAAGGTTTAGGGTTTAGGTTTCTTAGGGTTTGAATTGAACATTTAAGGTCTCCTACATTTTTTTAGGTCATTTAGGGTGTAGGGTTTAGTGTTTTAGGTTTAGGGTTTTTGTAGAATAGGGTTTAGGTTTGTTAGGTTTAAGACTTTTTCGAGGTTTTCTAGGTTTT
>NW_026034096.1:0-542 GCF_019186545.1 Solanum stenotomum
TGGTCTGTGTCATGATGTGATCCACACGAATTGGCTTGTCGAGTTTAAGAGAACGAATGTGCACCCGGACAATAAGGAGGTAGAGAGCCATGTGATTGCTTGAGTTTAGAAATGTTTGCTTCTATACAAGTGTCGTTTAGAGTTGTAGTGCGTCGCTTGAGGACAATCAACGAATTTAAGTTAAGGGTGTTGATATACCGTGAGTTTACGGTATTTCTAATACATTTCACTTACAAGTTGTGTGTGTCTAGAGCCTTTTTGTATTGGTTTTTTTGTGTTTTTATCGTGTTTTGCAGGAAAGGTGTTCAAGCGCGGAAGTATAAAGACAGCTGAAAGAAATGCAGGAAAAGGGCATTCACAGAGGTGATCTACGGACCGTAGGTCCATTCACGGTCCGTAGGTGATGACCGTAGATCAGCAGGCATGGTATTGAGGACAAGTCAGGGAAATCTGACCAAGTGTGGAACCACGGTGCCCATCGACGGTCCGTAGATTGATCTACGGATCGTACTACTGATCCGTAGATTGATACTGCGAGGGTT
>NW_026034097.1:0-778 GCF_019186545.1 Solanum stenotomum
GTAAATAGGGACGGAGGGAGTATAACTTATCCTACAATAGAGCCACCAATATCCGTTGCTGCCTATTTTACGTCTCTATCTGTGTCAGATCAATCTGATGCAATTTTTTTTAAAATAAAGGTACTAGCTCCTTCCGTTTCATGTGATAATGTTTATATTTAAAGCACACGTCTTATGGTACATTTTAAAAGTCTTTCTTTTTTTAAAAAAAAACTTTGTCCTCAATCAAACACCACCATACAAAATGCTATGGAGGGAGTAGTTTCGATCTTCTCTTCAGCTAGAATGAAGTTTGAGTGTAGTATTTCAGTTGTATTATGATCCTCACAAATGCTGGGACTCGATCCTAGGCAGAGTTGCCCTCGTCCAAGTTCAATATGGTGAACATATGTAAAGATGTTCTGTCAACTAGTTGGTGAGAAGGGCAGTGTACTTTTTCAATAGGAATGGACAAGATTGTTTGTTCAGCGGATAATAATTCTTGTTGGTGATTGATATATTCAACAAAACAAACAACAAAAGATTCATTCATAAAAATGTGATTTTTGTCTTTCAAGAACTCAAGCTTTAAAGAACTCACACGACAAGGACCTGATAGAGCTATCAAAAGCAATCCTGGAGTGTTGATGTTTTAATTGCTTGCATTGTGCTAAAATTGTAATATTCGTTTCTCATCTATAAAGAAATGTATCAAACTTTTTCTTGTTGAAGAGTGTAGGAACATAGTTAGAGTTAACTGTGTGTCTTACCAGTTGAAGTCTATATTAATTAGAGTTAG
>NW_026034098.1:0-692 GCF_019186545.1 Solanum stenotomum
GCTTTTTATTATGATTTTAATTTTGAAGTTATGTACTTTGGTTTAATTACTAAAGACAACTTGGATGTTATGTGTCCAAGTTGATCATGCAATATAATCTTAAATTTGTATGTGAATTTAAGATGGTTAACAAAGTTGTTTTTTCTCTTATATATATGCTTTAGCGAAGAATTTTTTGAAAAAGTTTAAAAAAATTATTTTTTATATTTTGTTGTTATATTATTATTTAATTAGTATACAACTTTTACAAATTTATACCCTTTAGTAAATTCTTATTTTTAAGTTATATCTTTATTATTTTGAATGACACTAATATTTGTGTAAATTTTGTAACTACTTTAAGTAAAACATCATCCGTTGAAGAAAAATACTTTAATTATAGACATCATAATGGATTTCTTCACATTAGATTTGTGAGAAAAATATTGAGATGATACTACCCCACACACCCACACACGCAAGCACACCCTCCCGCCCGCACGCACGCACACACATATAATTTAAAATCATTTAAATCAATACCACCTAAAATTTATTAATATTAATAATATTTATTTTACACTTAATGAGGTGATTTAAAATTATTTAATTAATATCAATTTAAAAAATTATGAATAAATATTGAATCCGCACACAACACGAATTTTTAAAACTAGTTTTAATCTATAAGCGGAAAACAATTTGAGGTGTCA
>NW_026034099.1:0-730 GCF_019186545.1 Solanum stenotomum
CCCCCTTGGGAGAAAACTTCCACCTTGGCCTCTTTCACCAAGGCCTTCAATTCTAACAAGGAAGAGTCAAGATCTTGTTTTGCTATCACCTCATCAACTAAGGAAGACCTAGCACCATCAACAACGACCACACCACCATTACCAACCTCTTCCAACCTAACCCCCAACCTAGCCAACCGATGCACCTCCCTAGCCATTTCCCTATCACCAATATCAACATGAGCTAGGCTACCCATAGACACCCTACTCAAAGCATCCGCCACCACATTAGCTTTACCGGGATGATAATGCACACTCATATCATAATCTTTAAGAAATTCTAGCCACCTTCTTTGGCTCAAGTTGAGATCTTTTTGGGTGAAGACATATTGGAGGCTCTTATGATCGGTGAACACATCAACATGTACCCCATACAAGTAATGATGCCAAATCTTTAAAGCAAACACCACCGCGGCTAATTCAAGATCATGCGTAGGATAGTTTTTTTCATGCACTTTGAGTTGTCTAAAAGCATAGGTTATCACCTTATCATTTTGCATTAGGACACAACCCAAGCCAACTCTAGAAGCATCACAATACACAACAAATCCCTCAAGCCCATCCGGTAGTGACAATATAGGAGCGGACACAAGTTTATCTTTCAAGGTTTGAAAACTCCTTTCGCACTCGTTGGTCCACTCAAACTTAGCCTTCTTTTGTGTAAACTTAGTCATGGGAGAAGCAATAGAAG
>NW_026034100.1:0-730 GCF_019186545.1 Solanum stenotomum
ATTAAGTTGAGGGGTATATAAAATTATCCTTTCTCTTCAACCAATTTAAGTTTTGAGAGAAAAAAAAAGTCTTGTAAGAGTAGATGTTGATGTTTTGGCCTTGACAAAAACGATTAAGTTGAAAATTCAAAAAAAAAAAACTTATTTAGTTAGGATAAGAGTGTTAACTAGTGTAAAGACCTTGACTTAAAGGTAAATAATAAATCTAGTAAAAAATCACTTCAAATTTTGGTGGGACTGATTCATTAGGTCCAGATAGACAAATATTGTGAACCACAAATTAAGCAAGGAAAAATCTACCACCAGCTAATCAATTTTAAGAAGCTCATTCAGTCACTTTCAGTCAACTTTTGAGTTATCAATTACGTAACACATTTTCTGGTGAAATTCCATTGAATAATCTTTTTTAGTCTATTATGAAAACAATTGTAATAATACAATTTTATTTGATACATTATCAGTCTTAAAACGTCATAATCCCAACTTTCTACACGCAATTCAGAATTCAAACCCACATTGTTATGCATTATAATCTCATTTGTCAAATTAGTACTACCAGGCATTATGGAGAAAAAATCACCTAGAGAATATTATGTCTAAAATAGTAAGAAATAGTTATTATATCAATTGAAGTCTTAGAGAAAGAAAAGTGAAGGGAGTTTTGGAACAGCACTTAAGTGTCTCTGAGGCACGTCTAGGATCACGTGTTTAAATTTTTTTAACCCTACTA
>NW_026034101.1:0-781 GCF_019186545.1 Solanum stenotomum
GCTATCTACACATGGCACGAGTAAGCTTTAAAGATACTAAAGTGAGTTCCCTAAGTCTAACGACTATTATGTGAAAGTCCCCTTATGTGCTTGAATGTCTCCAAAAATGGTTTCTTAAAGAATGTTGGTTTATTGATGTTATGTTGTAAAGGAAATGTCCTTTTCTAAGGTAATCTTGAGGAACACTTAAGTGTGCTTGAAGAGGTTGTATGGGCGGTCACTTCTTGTCTTACTCAAGTGTGTCTTAAGGTTATATTAGGTAGAGGTCCTATGGTAATGAAATGACATGTGTTCCTTTAAAGTTAAGCATGAGTTGTATATGAATATATGTTGAGTATGTATACGGTTGGCTATGGTTTTATATGTGAACATTGACTTAGTATGTTATATTGTAATGGTAAATTTCCTTATCTATGGTAACCCTTAGGAACACTTAGGTGTATATGAAGAGATTGTATGGGCGGTCACTTCATGAGTGTAGCTTTGGGTAACTTGAGATAGAGGTCAAGAAATGATGAAAGGGCTTATTTGTCAATTATGTTCATGTGTTGTACATTGGTACTAGTTGTGCATGATGGCTTGTGATATGAAGCATGATAAGTGGTAAGTTCACATTTGGTGGCCTTAGGATGATGCTTTAGTGTGGATGGTGGTATAGGACGCTATCCATACATTGCACAAAGTGTTGTCCAAGGGTTACTTGAGGTGAATGGTTTAAGGTGAAGGAATGGGTTATGTGTGGAGTATGTGCTCAAGTGGTTAATGACCTGTATGTTGGTTA
>NW_026034102.1:0-798 GCF_019186545.1 Solanum stenotomum
TGAAGTTTTTCGTGGATATCCATCAAGATAGTTACATATACTGTCTAAGGCATGGCAAAATTATTTTAATGTAGTATTTTAATAATTCCCAGCATGCTGTTTGTATATAATTGTCTATTATCATACTTGTCTTGTTCCTATATACTGTTTCTATACTTGGTGTGAGGTATTCGTTCTTTCCTAAGTGTATGAGGTATCCGATTAATATTCGGAGCGTACGTTGGTTAGCCGTATTCTGTAAGGTCGCTGTAGCCAGGAGGGCGTTTAGACCTGTTTGATGGTGGTCCCGTAGCCAAGAAGACTCTAGGAAAAAGAACTGTTGTAAAACCAAGAGAACCTCCCTTAGAAACTTTATTTGGATCTTAGATATGTATTCTAATACTCCTTATATACTTGCTAGCATGTTGTTTATTATTTCTATACATATTAAACTATATTTTGTTCTGTAAGTCCATTAGACAGTATTTTTAATCTTATGGAAAATAACCAAAATATTTTGAATAGTATAAACTTATCCTCGCAATCTACAAGGATTGCTAAATTAGAAAATGATTTACAAAACTGGAGTATACCAGAAGAACCTTTTAAAAAGATTTACCATTTAGATAATTTCAGTAATCTTACTCGCCGTAATATTAAGACTTGTGAGTCTACTATTGCTATCAATAATTCTTTAGAAATTATTCGTCTCCTTAAAGATAATGATATAAATCGTTATAAATCTGATTACAACTATTTGCATATTGGTTTAGTGCAAGTTGCTGTTAAGGCTCTTTTTAGAAAAGGTCTTGATATTCC
>NW_026034103.1:0-870 GCF_019186545.1 Solanum stenotomum
TGACTTGATAAATCGGGTCGTGACACCTAAGGTGATAGTTCCCTTGTCTACCTGAGGTAAGCTAATAATGAGACCAAAAGAGGGTAAATATGACTAGGATAACTTCAAGGTTATGCTTAGTGTGGAGGGTATTATGGGATGTCTTTCATGCATTGCACAAGTGTGCTTTGAGGTTACTTAGGAGTATGGTTCCATTATGGTAGAAAAGCTTAAGACTTGACCATGCATATAGACTATGATTAAGATGACCGAAAAGGGATACTTGTCTTGGGTTGTATTATGAGATGCTATCCATGTGTTGCACATGTATGCTTTCGAGGTTACTTGAGAATGGCTCTATTATGGTGTGGATGACTAAGAGTCAAATTATGCTTATATGATGCTTATGTTGGAGACTTTGCTTATTATGATGATATTGTCTCTTATGCTTATGATTTATGTTTCATGAAGTATTTCATATGCTTTTTGGATTATGTCTTATATTGACTAATCCTTGTCTTATGCTCTTATGATTATGCTAGCTAACATATTTAGTACATTTTGTACTAACACATACTTTGCCTATATTCTAATCAAATGTAGGGTTTGGAGACTTGAGTGCTATCTTGAAGCTAGGTTTCCTAAGGAGCTAAGGAGTTGAAGATCTTAGTGAATCCTCATAGCTTCGAGGACAAAACCCACCATTTCCTTTATGTCTTTATTTCATGTTTTTGAGACTATTGTATGGGTTGTGTCCCAAGAGTTTATTTTAAAGTTGTATTAGATGGTTTGAGACAAAGTTTAGAAAGGCTTCTGCTTGCTTTTATGAAAATGACTTCGATTGTAAAAAGTTTTTAAAATTTCCGTATTTTCTATTATCTTATGTTCATG
>NW_026034104.1:0-870 GCF_019186545.1 Solanum stenotomum
AATTTGAAGTTAAACTTGGAATTTGAACTTGAAATTAGAATTTGAACTTAGAACGAGAACTTGAATTTAGAATTTGAACTTGAACTTAGAACTTGAACTTGAACTTGAAATTAGAACTTGAATTTGAACTTACAACTTGAACTTAAACTTAGAATTTGAAATTAAACTTAGAACTTGAACTTGAAATTAGAACTTGAACTTAGAACTTGAACTTGAAATTAGAACTTGAACTTGAACTTAGAACTTGAACTTAAACTTAGAATTTGAAGTTAAACTTAGAATTTAAATTCGAAATTAGAATTTGAACTTAGAACTTGAACATGAACTTAGAATTTGAACTTGAACTTAGAACTTGAATGTAAACTTGGAACTTGAACTTGAAATTAGAACTTGAATTTGAACTTAGAACTTGAACTTGAACTTAGAATTTGAAGTTAAACTTAGAACTTGAACTTGAAATTAGAACTTGAACTTAGAACTTGAACTTGAACTTAGAATTTAAACTTGAACTTAGAACTTGAACTTGAAATTAGAACTTGAACATGCATTTAGAACTTGAACTTGAACTTAGAACTTGAACTTGAACTTAGAATATGAACTTAAAATTTGAAGTTGAACTTAGACTTGAACTTGAAATTAGAACTTGAACTTGGAACTAATTAGCTTGAATATATAACTAATTAATTTTAGAAATTAGATATGAACTTGAATTGAAAACTTGAACTTATTAAAACTTGAATATATATATATATATATATATATATATATATATATATATAAATAAACTAATATTCTTGGATTTGAAGTTTATATATAAGTAATTTTAGAACTTTTCGTGCAAAGCAACTGAGGAAGCTCAACATCTAAAAA
>NW_026034105.1:0-404 GCF_019186545.1 Solanum stenotomum
AATCAGTAAAACGCGTTTCTTGGAAAATTGGCACGCGCAAACCGCCTTTAGGCAATTTGGTTGCGTAGATCTCGAAAAAATACGCGGATTAAAAAAAAAAATCGCCTGAAACGGACACCCGAGGCCCGAGTTATTGCCGTTTGAAGTTTCCTAAATTCAAAGCCACCCTCCACCTTTAAGATGCTGAATTTCAAACGGCCGTAACTTTCGGCTCGAACGTCCGTTTGGCGCAGTCCTATTTTTGAAACCTCGTATTTTTTCGAGATTTATATTAGGAACCCATCGCCTTTGTCTGAATTTCCTTTTATTTTTTTCATCATATTTCCGCTCGCGCGCAAGAATCAGTAAAACGCGTTTCTGGGAAAATCGGCACGCACAAACCGCCTTTAGGCACTTTGGTTGCG
>NW_026034106.1:0-485 GCF_019186545.1 Solanum stenotomum
GATTTCAGAGTTATCCATTAACTTTTAAATATTTAGTATCTTAAGAGAGTTTTTTGAAAGGAGAGTTTTTATTTAGGCGTTGCCTACCTTTCAAAGTTTTACAACTGCGTCTATATATAGACATACACATTCTAATACTATTCATGAATAGTTCTTATTTTGTCTACCACTATCCTATTTACGACATGTATACACACTTGTCTTCTTAATAATATAATACATACTACCCATACTTTACACTTGTCAACATATCTTTAATAATGCACATGCATATGTTGACTGAGTTTTTCTACTAACTTGTACCTAATAATGTGACTACTATTTATTTCAAGACTTTTACATATCTACTTTTGGCTTTGTGTGGCCAAGCACGTTTTTGTGTTTCCTTTTATCTTCATCTTTATCTTCTTTTATCTTCATCTTTATCTTCTCATCCGTCTTTATCTCTTATTCCAGTTGGACGTCTGAGATTATATTATCTTCTC
>NW_026034107.1:0-206 GCF_019186545.1 Solanum stenotomum
ATTTGTGATCTCCCTTAACCTTGCTGTTTTCAAGTGGTATCAGAGCGGTTCTATCAAGATTCCGTTCTTGATAAATCTTGGGATTTCTTCTTAGAGCAACAACAAAAAAAAAAAAAAAAAAAATAGCGTGAACAGTAGCGTCGTGAAAAAAAAAATTATTACAGTTGCGTGAACAGAAAAAAAAAAAAGTTATAACTTGCTCTCTA
>NW_026034108.1:0-677 GCF_019186545.1 Solanum stenotomum
AAATATCCCTCATTTCACCAATAAAAAAAAGAAAAGAAGTCAACATTTGATATCTATGTTCGATCTCAGGTTCATCATCACTTCACTCTATCTAATTTATTTTAAAAAAAATTTAAATGTTTTTTGTTACATTTATTTTTATTTTAATTTTTATTGGATGGATCAATTATTAGTTTATCTATGCCAACTGATATGATTATGGAGAAGCTCTTCAAGTGATATTGTAAGAAAAAACAAATAATAGATTACAAAACAGTTCAATTTCTTTTCAATGAAAAACACATTTTACCAACAAAGACTATTGACAAAGTAAGATCTAATGTCTAATTTATTGTTAATTTAAAATTATATTACTTTAATATTTTCATATTTTTTTAATATAGCTTGAATTTAGAGATGGTGATCAGATCGATGCTATGTTGCATCAAGATGGAGGAGGACCGCAAACTAAATATGAAGAAGAACAACATATCACACAAGAATATGTTGCATTTTTCTAATTTCTGCTTTTTATTATGATTGTAATTTTGAAGCTATGTACTTTGGTTTAATTACTAAAGACAACTTGGATGTTATGTGTCCAAGTTGATCATGCAATATAATCTTAAATTTGTATGTGAATTTAAGATGGTTAATAAAGTTATTTTTTCTCTTATATATATGCTTTAGCGAAGAAA
>NW_026034109.1:0-348 GCF_019186545.1 Solanum stenotomum
GGTTCCTCCGGTTGAGTCAGTGCCTGTTGTTCGTGACTTCATAGATGTGTTTCCTACTGATCTACCTGGCCTACCCCCAGAGCGTGATGTTGATTTTCCGATTGAGCTTGAGCCAGGTACTCGCCCTATTTCTATTCCGCCATATCGGATGGCTCCTGCAGAGCTCAAGGAGCTCAGTGTTCAGCTTCAGGATCTCTTGGGTAAGGGATTCATTAGGCCTAGTGTATCGCCTTGGGGTGCCCCAGTCCTCTTCGTGAAGAAGAAGGACGGTACTATGCGATTGTGTATTGACTACAGGCAGCTGAACAAGGTGACAGTGGAGAATCGATATCCTCTGCCTAGGATCGA
>NW_026034110.1:0-363 GCF_019186545.1 Solanum stenotomum
CCGTTTCATGCGATTTTTTTTTTGAATCTGCGTATTATTTCGAGATCTACGGATCCAAAATGCCCAAAGGCGGTTTGCGCGTGCCGATTTTTCTAAAAACGCGTTTTACTGATTCTTACGCGCGAGCGGAAATATGATGAAAAAAATAAAAGGAAATTCAGACAAAGGCGATAGGTTCCTTATATAGATCTCGAAGAAATACGAGGTTTCAAAACAAAGATTGCGTCAAACGGACGTTCGAGCCGAAAGTTACGGCCGTTTGAAATTCAGCATCTTAAAGGTGGAAGGTGGCTTTGAATTTAGGAAACTTCAAACGGCCATAACTCGGGGCTCGAGTGTCCGTTTCAGGCGATTTTTTTTTGA
>NW_026034111.1:0-677 GCF_019186545.1 Solanum stenotomum
GGCAAGTAAGTAGAAACTCGTGGGCATCGTCCCCCACTGCCCCAGAAAACCTCGGCGGTGATAGTCTAAGGAACACCCCCAGCATCTTCTGCTCCCGTAGTGGCATGACGCTCTCCAAATCGTCAGGCTGAACAACCGGTGCCGCTAGCTGCTTAACAACCGGTACCGCTGGAGTAGCCTGGACCTGCGGTACTGGAACGGCTGGAGCTGGGGCCTGCTGCATACCCCCAATGGCAGCTAGTATCTGTACGAGCATCGCCTGTATATCTGGAGCTGCCACAGGCTCGGGCGGTGGCTGGGCTAGTCCCGGGTCCATCGGTTGCTGCTGTGCTGGAGCTGCTGGTGGCTCTATCACCGGTTTCGGAGTTTGCTCTCGTTCCTGGGCTGGTGCTGTAGCTCTGGCACGACCTCGAGGTCGGCCTCTACCCCTAGCTGAGGCCCTACCACGCGTGCGATCCATCCCTATAAAAGAGTGGTACTAGTAAGATTTCAGAAACCGATAAGACACACAATGCACGACAGTGATACAAAAGCGACACGTTCCTAAAGACATCCTGTAGCCTCCCGAAGATAGGTAACGGACGTCCCCGTACCGATCTGCAGGACTCTACTAGACGTTAGCTCTGTACAAGTGAGACCGACGAACCTAAGGCTCTGATACCAATTTGTCACGACCC
>NW_026034112.1:0-457 GCF_019186545.1 Solanum stenotomum
TTTGCTATGATTGTCAGATTGTCCATTTTATGTTAAGCTTTAATTCGGTGTTACACTCCTTCTCTTTTGATTACTTAATTTATGAATAACTATTGATACATATTTTAATTGTATTTAAATCATTTACAAATATTTATACTAAGTAGCGTGCAATACACATATATTTTCTATTCTAAAATTCAATTTTTTCAAGTATATAGAAATCTTATAGTAATTACAAGGGACAAACGTGCAACGCACCTTCTCAAAAACTAGTAAATAAATAAGGATAGACATTTATATCATTATTTTTTTCGTTAATTAAAGAAGTTATTAATAATTTAATTATATGAGCACTTCAACCGGCACCCTTCACCAACCAAAATTTATTACAAATACCTACCAAACTTTGATTATTATGCAAACAAACAGGACCACAAATATGAGTTTTTTTTTCCAATTATTGGATCATGCTTTA
>NW_026034113.1:0-2521 GCF_019186545.1 Solanum stenotomum
GCATCATAGTGGAATTCGGACTGCACATTAGATTTTGCAGTGTGGGTACTACTGGCCTACCATCCACCAAGATGCTCATGATTTCGCCAAGTCTTATGATCGGTGCCAAAGAGATGGAGGAATTTCAAAGAGACAAGAGCTCCCTATGAATCCCATATTGGTGATCGAATTGTTTGATATATGGGGCATTGATTTCATGGGGCCATTTGTGAGTTCATATGGGATGAAGTATATTCTGGTCGCGGTTGATTATGTATCAAAGTGGGTAGAAGCTGTAGCACTCCCCAACAACGAAGGTAAAAGTGTCACCGCATTCTTGAAAAAGAATATCTTCTCCAGATTTGGTACACCAAGGGCTATTATTAGCGATGGAGGCTCTCACTTTTGTACAAGTTGTTCAAAACACTATTTGAGAAGTATGGTGTCCGTCACAATGTAGCCACTCCTTATCATCCACAGACTAGCGGTCAAGTTGAGGTGTCCAACAGAGAAATAAAGCAGATATTAGCGAAGACTGTGAACGCCAATCGAACTGATTGGTCAAGGAAGCTTGATAATGCTCTATGGGCATATCGCACTGCATACAAGACCCCCATAGGTATGTCGCCTTACCAACTTGTATATGGGAAATCTTGTCATTTACCAGTAGAGTTAGAACACAAAGCAATGTGGGCAATGAAGAAGTTAAATTTGGATTGGGGCACTGCATCTAATCAAAGGTTGAACGACTTGAACGTGCTTGATGAGTTTCGCCTAAAAGCGTATGAAAGTTCAGCCTTATACAAAGAGAAGATGAAGAGGTATCATGATCAAAGAATTGAAAAGCGCGAATTTGTGGTTGGCGATCGTGTGCTGCTATTCAACTCTAGGTTGCGCTTGTTTCCAGGCAAACTCAAGTCCAAGTGGACTGGGCCATTTTTGCTCACAAAAGTGCTCTCGCATGGAGCGGTTGAGCTTGAAAATAAGGATGGAACAAGGTTTGTGGTGAACGGGCAAAGGATAAAGATCTATCTAGGAAATGCTGAAACTGTGCAAGAAGTGATTGAGGTCTGCAATCTTGATGAACTTTGAATAATCAAGATACATGCGTCGTGCCGCGACGTTAAATCAAGCGCTGCTTGGGAGGCAACCCAAGATGTAAAATCTAGCCAACAATAGGGTTCTGCTTTACATTATGTAGTTAGCTTTCTTCGATTACTTGCAAAATTGTTTTTTTTTTTTTTTGTAGCAATGTAGGTCGGGGTTTCAGTATTTTTAGTTCTTAGTGTTGGCTAGAAGTAATATAGGGTCCGTGTCTAAAAAGTGTCCAGAAAATGTAAAAAAATAGCCGATTGGTTGATTCATGTGCAGGTACAAAATGCAAGAAATCTGCAGAAAATGGTCTGGTGCAGAGGTCTACGGACCCCATCGACGGTCCGTCGTTTGATCTACTGACCGTCAATGGTATCCGTAGATCCCAGGTAAGTCCCTAACATTGTCTTAGTATAATTGAGATCTACGGTCCTGATCTACGGACCGTAGATCGACTCACGGACCGTAGACGGGGTCTCGTGAGTCCACACCTTACAGTTGACTGACCCGACCCGGACCCCCATTACTTAAAACACCCATTGTTTCAAATCATTCCCCTTCCCTCCATTACTCCCACAACCGTTTCTCCCACTCTTTAAACTCCCCAAATCACTCTATAACCACCACAAAATATCCCCCCTTCCATATATTCCCTAAACCCTTTTCATACCATAATCAACCCACTCCATAATCTGATAAAAAGAGTCCGGTGTTTGGTCAGTGACGAAAAGGTGAATCCTTGGTCGTGCTAAATCATAGTACCATCACGCAATCACCCCACTCCTTGTTGCTTGTAAGGTAATAGACTTTCTCTTCACTTTGAATTTCAATTCATAGCTTGAATATAGAGAGTCGGGAGTGGGTCTTAACCTTGGGTAATTGTTAGATGATATTGCATGATAAGTTTGAGTAGTACAATGCCCTTGGAATGATAGATAGTGATTGTGTAGCTTTAATTGTGATGTGAACTTATGTATTCATAAATACTATATGCTAGTTTCGACTTAGGGTTCCACATCTAGTCTAAATTGTTGGGTATAATAATCGGTAGGAATCTTAGGAATGACGAACTAGCATGTTTCAATGGTGTATATGCATAACTAGGTAGTGTTAATGTTGAAACCAAATGCCAAACATGTATGATACCTGGCACTGATTGCTTCCACAATACCCCGTCTACGGACCGTAGATCAATATACGGACCGTAGATGGGGTTCGTCATTTGATGCACCTGCAAATTTTCACCAAGTGTAAAATCACGGATGTGGACTACGGTCCGTAGATCCATCTACGGACCGTTCTGCACTTCCATGGTTTTCATCTGCGACATATATTCCAGGCACCCTGATCCATGGAAGATATCCACGGACCGTAGATCAGTCTACGGACCGTAGATCTCCTTCGTGGATGACTTCTGTAGCATCTGTCAAAATAATTTTTTGGACATAGT
>NW_026034115.1:0-580 GCF_019186545.1 Solanum stenotomum
ATCCATATTTTCTATAAAAATTTTAACATATAATTTATTCTTGATAAAAATTTGGGGTCGCTAAAATTTGGGGGCCTAAGGCATAAGCCTTATTTTACAAAGCATAGAGCCGCCCCTGACCCACACTGTCACGACCCGAGAGCACCCCCAAGTCGTAACATGCGTATTCGACCTCTCGGAGGTCTCATACAAGCCCTTAGCATTCATCACATTAGATATGTAAAATAGTGCGGAATTAAAAACTCTTTAAATAAAATCCCATAAGACTCAAAGGTCACTTTTAAAACATCATTCAAAAGTACACAAACGGAATACTAAGTCTCTTAGCCATTTTAGACATAAACGTGAAAACATACTAGGGACACGCCCCTTTACAATCAAAAGAAGTCTATTAAGTCTATTACAAGAATCTTATCATAAAACTAGAATAGAAAAGTCTTGCCCTCGACATATGAGGACATACCACAAAATCTAGGAGAACTTCAAATCCCAAGTTACTACAAGACCCGCTCACTTGCCGGAACCTACACTTGTAGAAAATAGAGAAATAAGGAATTAGCACAATTAAGTACTAAGTATG
>NW_026034116.1:0-580 GCF_019186545.1 Solanum stenotomum
AAATGTACTTAAAGAGTATTATTTAAAGGAAAAATTACAAAAATCTGACCTTTTAGTTTACTTATTACCATTATCCTCTATAAGTTTTACAAATCTCCAAAATCCCTCATTTTTGCGTATCAGATTAGTGTATCTCACGCATCAGATTAATGTATCAGCGCTTATATTATTGTATCTCGCGCATCAAATTAGTGTATCATGTATAAAATGTACATCAAATTAGTGTATCATGTATAAAATGTAATGTATCTTACTTAACGATTAATGTATCTCGCGCATCAGATTAATGTATCAGCGCTTATATTATTGTATCCGTTTGATGAATTTCTGTAATTATAAACTTTTAAGGGATAAATTGTAATTTTGCCTTACAAGTATGTGATTTCTGTAATTTGCCCTTATTTAAATGTACTAGAGATCATATTTATGATTGATATATATTATGTACGTCAATGTAATGGACCTTGCTCAATCTTGAATGGAAAAAAAAAGGAGCACGTAATTAGTGACAGATCTAAAATTTTTATTTAAAAAGTTTAAAAAATAAAAATGTCATGTAATAACACATTGTAGTATAAGA
>NW_026034117.1:0-1022 GCF_019186545.1 Solanum stenotomum
TAGTATAAATCATGATAATTGACAACATTTCAAAATATTTCAAAAATAAAAACATATAAAAAAAAATTCGATTGATTCTTGAAATTAATCTATCGTTACAAATTATGTATAAAATATAATAAATCGTGATAATTGACAACTTAAAATATTTATTAAAAAAACACAAAAAAAAAGAAATTGACTGATTCTTAAAATTAATTTATCAATGTCACATAAAATGAGACAAAAGTAGTAATCTATATTGTTTAATGTGAAATTATTGAAAACTACATAAAATGTTCGTAAATCTTAACAATTAACAACATTTGATTGACTCTTGAAATTTTATCTATGCTACATACATTGAGACAAACGGAGTAATATCTATTAAGTATTTAAATTACGTACAACCTTATTGCTTTCTATAGGCTTCGAATTATCGTGGTTATTTTTTAGGTTGATACAAGTTTTGTACATTTTCTATTTTCTTTTAATATTATAAATCGCAATAACTAATAATTTAAAATATTTTAAAAAATATATTAAAAATTGAGTTGGTTTTGGGAATTTTATTTATACTATATAAAATGGGACAAAGGAAGCAACATTTATCATTTACAAATGACTTAAAAAGCATTAAAAATTACAATAATTACCAAATTAAAATATCTAAAAGCTATATAATAAAATAGGTTCACTCTTAGAATTCTATCGGGCTCACATATATTGAAACAGAAAAAATAACACTTATCATTTTAAAATTATCAAAAAAGTATTATAAATAATAATAATTAACAACTTAAAATATCTAAAAAAACATTTTAAAAGGGTTAATTTTGTAATTTTATCCATATCACATAAATTAGGACAAAGTCACCAGTAATGTAGGTTATTTGAAAGTTACATAAAAATATTATAAATCTCAATAATTAATAACTTAAAACATTTTTTTTTTTAAATATGAAAATTTGGATGACTCTCCAAATTTTATTTGTGTCACATAAATTTTGAGACAACAAAAATAACATATATTGGGTTCATTT
>NW_026034118.1:0-344 GCF_019186545.1 Solanum stenotomum
AAATGAATTACTAGAAAAATGATATATATGTCACGACCCGATTTATCAAGTCATGATGGCACCTACTATAACCCACCAGTAGGTAAGCCAACCCGTAACCCGGAACAACAAGTAATGGGTCTGAGGGTAGAAATCAAACAAGAGTAGGCAAATAACAATATAAACAGGCGGACGCAAACCAAAAACTTATATACAAATAAAGATACCTCCCAGAACCTGGAAGTCACTAGTACAGAGCTACTGCAAAATGAGTACAAGTNTCCCAAAACTGGACAACAGAGACTGGACTGTCTCGAAGGGAAGAAGACAAGTCTGTATATACAGATGGAGACCGAAATAGTACA
>NW_026034119.1:0-261 GCF_019186545.1 Solanum stenotomum
ACAAGGTTGGAAACTGAGATTTCCAAAGACCTTTCGGGCTAGTTTTTGAGTAATTATCTCAATCAGCAGGAAAGCATATGTTTTAAAAACATAAGAGCCAGTACATTTTTGGGAGTAGTATCGAGCACCGAATTGGGGGAGCGTACAAAGAATCCATAGCCCCCATAGAACCATGTTAGCCACCATGAGTAGAAAAGGATCATACTTTTTATATGAATCATTTTCAGATTATACTAGTGGATCCATTAGGCAGTTCAGGTC
>NW_026034120.1:0-680 GCF_019186545.1 Solanum stenotomum
CAACTAAAAAAGGAAATATGGACAAGTATATAGGGACGGAGGGAGTAATCATATATCTTTTTATGGCGGTTCTTTCTTCTAATGACCGGCATATCTATG
This sequence comes from Solanum stenotomum, assembly GCF_019186545.1. NCBI lineage: Eukaryota > Viridiplantae > Streptophyta > Magnoliopsida > Solanales > Solanaceae > Solanum > Solanum stenotomum. Next base: position 100 of record NW_026034120.1, read on the forward strand.
ATTCTTTTCTCCCAGATGAAGCAGCAGGCATCGGTCCGTAGAACCTATAAAAAGGAGATGGTTGTGGCGTGAAGTACTCTTGTGCACCTACGTCATTCGGCTCGCGCGCAGAAGGTGGGGCTCATAGTCTTCTAGAGAACCTTAGGCTCACCTATGTGGCGCCACCACAAACCAGAATTTCCTTTTAATTTATTTATTTTCCAAAACTATCCTTCCCCTTTCATGAAAAGTTGTGACTTTTATGAAATGTTGCGACTTTAATGAAGAGTTGTGACTTTTATGAAAAGTTTTGACTTTTATTAAAAGTTACGACTTTAATGAAGAGTTGTGACTTTTATGAAAAGTTGTGACTTTTATGGAAGGTTGTGACCTTTCTGAAGTGTTGCAACTTTTCCAAATAGTTCTAACTTTTTCGATAAGGCACACTAAACACTTGTTGACACTACCCTTGTTGTCTATAAATAGAGGGATTTCCTCTCTTTTTAAAATAACGAAAATTTTGAACCTCTTCTTCTTCTACTTCATGATTAAATATTTGTGTACTTTGCTCCTATTGAGTGGCTCAATGCACCATTGCTTAT
>NW_026034121.1:0-208 GCF_019186545.1 Solanum stenotomum
AACAAAAGTTAAAGAAAGATGTAGAATACTAGTTTGATAAAAAAAGACCAAACACAAATACAAAAAATAAAATTATTATGTAAGAACCTACCTAAACTATATTTTCCGGATGAAAACAAAAAAATTACTTATATAGTAGAATCAGACGCCAGTGAAAAAAGTTATGGAGGAGTCTTAAATTACAGGTATGATGAAGAAAAAATAGAAT
>NW_026034122.1:0-420 GCF_019186545.1 Solanum stenotomum
CCAAACACACCCTAAAGGATGAAGTAGAGTTTTGAAAAAACATTTTTTCTTAATTTTTGAAGGGAATTCATTTTCCTTAAATTTGAGGAAAATGAGTTGATTTGGAATACATTTTTCAAATATTTAAACCAACCAAACATGGGAAAATTGGATAACATTTTCTGGTAGGGTGTGTTGGTACGAAGGAAAATGCTTTCCTAGAAAATGTTTTCTTGAAAAACAAGTGGATTTTTAACTTATTTTCTCATGTTTGGTTGGTGAGTAGAAAATATTTTATGGAAAATACTTTTTAATGTTTGGTTGGTGAATGAAAAATATTTTTCACAAAATATCTTTTATTTTTGGCTTGATACTAAAAATTACTCTTTAGAAAAATAATTACTGATCTGAATAAACCCCGACAGTTGATCTAGGATCCAC
>NW_026034123.1:0-568 GCF_019186545.1 Solanum stenotomum
ATTTTTCAATGTTGAATTGATAAAATATAACTTAAAATTTATAATTAAAAACGATATTCGAAAAAAAATCATTTTAAGAAAAGATATCAAGTAATAATTTGCATTTAAAAAGTTGTAAAAAATAAACAGCTATATTTGATATTTATATAGATTTTAGGCCTCAATTAAAATTTCGTTTTATGCCTCAAATTACGTTGAGCCGCCCCTGATACTGATCAAACTAAAGGTATTAGGCACAACACACCTTTTTGTTCTTCGAGATACTTGCATTTTGATTGCATAATAGCTGAAAATAGTGCAATGGTTCTTCGAGATTTATCTAGAAAAGTCTAGAATAGCCTAGTATAGTATCTAAGAAACGTGTAGATGTTCTAGATAATTTAGATATTTATAGTAACGTATAGAATAGTCTAGATTCTTGTTAGACAGTTAAAAGATAAGGTTTTCTAAATTTTTTTTATAGATGTATCTAGAATAATTTCTAGAAGCATCCCTACACAAGTATAAATAGGGGTGACCATTGTCATTTGTATTCAACCCAAAGCAATTAAACAATGTTCTTTCATAA
>NW_026034124.1:0-279 GCF_019186545.1 Solanum stenotomum
ACTTCTTTCTAGGAAGACAATGACTCAATCTAGCAGCACAACAACTAGGCACATAACCAACATCAAATCATCATATCATATAGGGATTTAATCCACAACATCACTATGCTCAAAACTCTTTACTTCACATAAGTATAAGAGGAACTACCTTCTCCGTATTCAATGAGCATAAACATATATATTAAGCAATCAACAAGACATTTCTTTAACAAGACAACATCAAGCATGCTTAGTACAACTCTCATGAAGACAACATCACACAACATCAATGGGTGCAAT
>NW_026034125.1:0-291 GCF_019186545.1 Solanum stenotomum
CAACATTACCCTTCACTTTTATTAATATCATCATACTATAGAAGTGGTGGCTCCTCAACTACTACCAAACCAATCAAAAATTGCCACGTGGGGCTAATTAATATTTCTTTCTTTTATATAATATTTTCTATTTCTACTTTCTATTTCTTTCTATTAATATTTCTTTCTTTTATATAATATTTCCTCACTACTACCAAACCAATCAAAAATTNATCAAAAATTGCCACGTGGGACTAATTAATATTTCTTTCTTTTATATAATATTTTTCTATTTCTACTTTCTATTTCTTT
>NW_026034126.1:0-793 GCF_019186545.1 Solanum stenotomum
TTAGGTGAGTGATTTTATTGATATAAATGTCTAATTTCAGTGATTTTATTGATACAAAATAAAATTTAATGATTTTGTTAGATAAATTCTCCAAATTGAGTGACCTTTTGAGATATTAACTCTTATATATTATCCTTGTTGAAATTTCATGCATCTTGGTAAACATTACTCATTGTAATGACCCGAAAGGTCATTGTTAGAAATTTATAAAATCACCATTTTACCCCTCTGGATAGTTCCCCGAGTCATTTATAATCAATCGGTAAAGTTAATTTGAGAATTTTAAAATATTCGATAACTACGATTATTTAAGTAATGGATAGTAATCCAATAATTAATTATTTATAATTGATAAATAATGGGCCAAGTCCATAATTTAATTAATACCCTTACCACTTGGCCCTGTATTAAAAAGATGAATTAATGTTAGTGCGATTAATAATTTATCTAAAAAAAAACTGATTTGGGCGTGCGGCGGAAAAACAAGAAAAAGTGCGAAAACTGAGTAGATCAGGTAATTTTCATTCAAGATTCTCGGTAAATTGTATATATAAATCATATATAGATATGTTGTCAGGTGATATTAGCGTGAGGATGATATTGTTGGAAATTGTTTTTAAATAAAATGGAGACAAAAATGGTTGTCAGTTAGTAATGGGAATTGAATTGACGGTAAGGTTGATAGGATTGTTCTAATGTAATGTGATTCTGGTATGAATAGATAAGTTTAGGAATTTCATGCTTTTGCCTCATATGGTCTCCGCTGTGCAAGATTTTCGTAACCAGTCAGATT
>NW_026034127.1:0-243 GCF_019186545.1 Solanum stenotomum
TATGTACACTCAATACTAATACTGTGATAATCATTTTTGAGAAATTTTTTCACAATATCAAGGCATGGTTGCAAAACAGTATTCATCCATGCTTCGTGAGCAGCATCTTTTCTATGTTATTTGAAAACGACAGTAGCAATAATTTGATGCATAGGCCACATTTTCTCATTTATTAATCGTTGAATCTTGCCAAGTTGGTTACAAATTAATATACGAGTATTATGCTTGATACTTGAAATTGAA
>NW_026034128.1:0-1079 GCF_019186545.1 Solanum stenotomum
AAATCCACTTTTAGTGGCGATATGAAAGTTGCGACAACAAATCAACTTTTAGTGGCGACAGAGTTGCTACAAGTATTCTTTAGATGCGACATAATAGAAATCGCCACTAATACTTTTTCAGCCAAACTTTAATTTAAACTTTTGGTACGAATTAGTAGCGATTGTTACTAAGTCGCCACTATATGTGTTATATTCAGTGGCAATCATATGGGCCGCTCCTAAAACTATTATCTTTTGTGGCAACTATCCCAAGTCGCCACAAAACCCCATACTTTTGTGACAACTATAAATGTCGCCACAAAAAGTCGTCACAATAAATCATATTTCTTGTAGTGAATTGAGCCATTTTTTGTAGTGACTTTTTCATCCTCAGTCATGTGATTGCTACAACCACTATCAATATACCATTCATTCCTTTTTGTTGAAACATTGGAAGCAAAGAAAAGATTTTCTTTCATTTCTTCCTCCTGTTCTTCACAGAAATTTGTTTGTTCCTGTTGCTTGTGCCAACAATATTCTCAATGTGGCCAAATTGTTTAGTGAATGGCGGTTCTCAGACGAGGGAATCATTCCTCTCTAAAAAAAAAAAAAAGAAGCTAGAATCTTTCTATTGATAGAGCTTTCACGTCTGCGTTACATTGGGGCTTGCCTTTGTGCCAATATTTTTCTGCATTGTGATTAGTCCTTTTGCAAATTTTACAAAAAAAAACTAGTACTTTCTCACCTTTTTCTTCAACCTTCTTAGAAGAATCATCATGAGCCTGCTTCTTTTTTGGATTGTAATTCTTTTTTTGTTGATTTTTTGAGAAATTTTGAGAATTCTCATTTGTTCAAGACTGGAAAATCGTCTCTTTGGGTTGATCTTCACGAAAAAACCTTCTCTTCTCGTGTGCACGAAATGATCCGACTAGCTCTTTGATAGAAAACTTAGAAAGATCTTTCGTCTCCTCAGTGATAGCAACAATGTACTCATACTTTTCTGTGACACTAATTAGAATCTTTTCCACAACTTGTTGGTCAGAAATTGTATCACCATGATTTCTCATTTCATTAAGGGAAAATGCATAAGTACCCCCCCA
>NW_026034129.1:0-1170 GCF_019186545.1 Solanum stenotomum
ATTCATGGTGAGGGGAGTCATTCCGATGAGTATGCGCCGATTGTTCACGAGGTTTCTCGAGGTTGTGATTTCTACACGGTGGAGCTGGTAAATGCCACCGGTGATGATTTGGCTCCGCAACCTCCTATGCCCTCCGTGTACAAGATGATTGCTACCGTCATGCTCCAGAATGGTTTCGAACCAGGTTTTGGATTGGGGAAGTACTTTCAAGGAATCGTCGAGCCTATTCGAATTCCCTCCAAAGGAGCAAAGTTTGGTTTGGGGTATGTCCCCACAGAGGCTGATGAAGCAGAGATGAAGAACAAGAGTAGTGATCAAGCATTGGCCAGGCCAATTCCTCATCTGTACCAGTCATTCCCGGTGCGAGGATATGTCAATAATGATGGTCTCGGGGAAGGAATCTGTGGCCTTTTTGAGGAGATTGATGCGGTCATTGAGGAGGAGGTTGGGACATCAGGCATCCGTGATGCAGAACCTGAGGAGCAGTTACAGATTTGGACCTCTACACCACTCCTGATTTCCCGCTCATCTGGGTAGAAAAGACATGTGTCTTTGTTTGTTTTAAAATCGGTGGTAGTTCGGAAGAGGCCCGAGACCCATCCTTTATGCAACTGTTATTTGTTTGAAGATTTTAATTCCTTTGTGATGTTTAAAAAGGCAATATGGCCCTCGGCCATGGCCAAAGTTTGTGCTTGTCTTTCAATTTAAATGAAAAGCCTCTTTTATTGAAAATTTATTTATTTATCTGTTTATATTTTACTTTCCTAACTTTGTTCGTTTATGATTTCAGTAATATTAATTTAAAACCTGCCAATGTCATGTCATGTCATGAACCGAGTGAACGAAATGAAGCAGGTGATGACGAATGTAAGGAATACGAAGAAGAGAATGAGGTACCCGAACATGTTGCTGAAGAATTTCGACAATTCGTGAATCAACACAAGCCAAATCTTGAAGAAACTGATACTGTGAAGCTCGGAGATGAGGAATGCGTCAAAGAAGTCAAAATTAGTGTCCATCTGACTGAAGCCCAAAGAAGAAACCTGGTTTATTTGCTCAGGGAATACATTGATGTGTTTGCCTGGTCTTATAGAGATATGCCAGGATTGAGTACTAATATGGTATCCCACAAGTTGCCGATTAATCCAGACTTCAGTCCAGTAAAACAAA
>NW_026034130.1:0-618 GCF_019186545.1 Solanum stenotomum
ATGTTTGAAGGGTTGTAAAATTTTGATGTGGCGGTGACGTGGCAGAGCCACGTGACGACACGTGGCCTAGGAGTGATATTTGGAAATTTCCAGATTTTAAGAACGAAATTCGTCCAATTTTTTTTGTTCAACTTCAACTTGAGATTAATCCTTCATTTTGAGTCCAAATTAAGTGATTCAAAAGGAAAACTTCAAGAGAATTTCGAGGGGAATCTAGCGGTGATCTCGGAAACGTGAGGGGAGGCTTCGTTTGAGGTAAGAAATCAATTTTAGCCACTGCCAGTGTGATTTCCGGATGGTTTTGTTATTGAATTTTGAAATGTGAGATCTTGATCATCGTAAGTCCGTTTTAAGTCATTCTTGGGGCTAACTTGTAGAGTTTTTCGCAAGTATCATCGTGGTATAATCTGTTTGGGTTGAAAGAGTCTCGTTTTTCCAAAAATTGGTGATCAAGGGGCTGCCCTTTTTAATTATTGTGGCTGATTTGCGGTGTTGTAGGCATCTGTTTGTGCTAAAATTTTGGGATATTAGTTTAGTAAGGTAGTTGGGACGTTTCCACGGATTCGATTTTGAGATTCTAAGTGTGGGCTCCACAATTCCGTTTTAGACCCGATTTTG
>NW_026034131.1:0-303 GCF_019186545.1 Solanum stenotomum
CATGGCACCCTTTCAAGAGGAGTTAATGGGCTTTCCTAAATGAACCTTGAAACGGTAGGCTTAAAGCACCCTTTCACGTGTTAATGAATGTAATTTGGAGTTGGTAGGCCAATGGCACCTCTCATATGTGATAATGTCAAGGTAACAAACTATTCTATGGGAATGTAGGCTAAGCACCGAGTGGATTTGGTTAGATGGAAACTCCCCCAATGGTTAGGCATGAGTTTCAATGATCGTCTACCTTATCCCATAAACTATGTGCCCGCATAGGTAGGTAGTGGATCCATTAAGCTATATACCGGT
>NW_026034132.1:0-211 GCF_019186545.1 Solanum stenotomum
ATCTCTCGATTTTAATTGGTATCTCAACAAAGTGAACTAGATGTCGTGGTCACGACTGAAGGAACACAAGCAAGGTAAATTGGAAGTGATGAGGTTCCAATTGGTATCTTGCCCTAGCGGTTGTGTAATTGCAAGGATGATCAGGAATGGTCATCCATAGAACGAACTACCTAATAATTTGGACTTGTTTGTGAATTGTATCTTGGAAACT
>NW_026034133.1:0-784 GCF_019186545.1 Solanum stenotomum
GAAATAGCATACTTAAATTTGGCAACATTAGAACATTCCAACTGCTCAAACACTCTTTCCATGCGCTCCAGCCATTGTTCATCATCAGTGGGATCAACGGTGCCTTCAAACTCTACTCCACCCATTTTCCTCATTTTCTCAAAGTTAATCACGTTGGGATCATGCATCGCTTCAGCCATGTGGTGGAAGAATTCAGCCATTTGTTGAAAAGGAGGATTCATGGCTTGAGTACCACGGCTCATCTGAGGATGTGAACCCGCTCTTACACCCTGATGGTTTCCCACTTCAGACCCACTAGTGTGGGGAACATATTGATTCGAGAAAGGTTCGCCCACCTCTTCTAGTGCATGAGGCTAGGGCACAGAGTTACCCGACCCTTCACGATCAGCTTCCATAGGTCGGTCAGAAGAAGAGGCCACAACTTAATCCTTCAAAAGGGAAGATCACATTGCGTTAGGGACATGTACATGATGCATGTGCACTCTAAATGCGATAAAAATATTATAAACCATGCAAGTGAACAAATAATACAAATAGAACCTTTTTCGAATGTGAACAAGTATACAATTAAGTCACAACAAAGATCCTAGAACCACAAACCTAGGCTCTAATACCAATAATTGTAACGACCCTTTCGAAAAGATACTACCACCTAAGCAAGAAAACTACTTAAATACTTGCGACAATTAAAAGAGATTTACTATGGCCATATTGATTGTAGTTTAATAGAGGGATTAGGTTCATAAAGGGAAATTTTTTTGATAAGGATGTGCATCTTGTACAT
>NW_026034134.1:0-1132 GCF_019186545.1 Solanum stenotomum
CGGCACTAGACGTGGAATTGGCAGCAAATATGACAAAATGTGCTGTTATAGATGAAGAAACAGCTGCTGTGCGGAAGAAGCGCGATGCCCTCAAAGAGATAACCTTGATGCTTCAGAAGCCACGTGGAAAACACTCTTTCTTCAGCCAAGAGGCCGCCAACTGTGATCCCAAAGGTGCTAGACCTGAAGCTACTGAAGAAGATACTGGGGAGGAAATTGTCTATAAGCCTCCTCTTCAGGGACGGTGGAAGGAAGGGAATGAGAAAACCACCCTCAAAGCATATGAGTTTACCCCCCGTGATTAATGCGACAACCAGAAAAAGAATGGCCTGAGTGTAGGCACATTTCATCTTTTAGGAGCTTTATTGTCTGTTTTTCACTTTCCTTGTAATCTTCAAGAAATGAATGAATGAAAATAAAATTTCCTTTTGTATTCGAACTACGTTGGGCCTGAATTCTCCTTAGGAGATACGTAGGCAGCCTTTCAAGGCCCGGCCCCTATCTTTTAAAATTTTCCTTTCCCTTCATTCTACAAGGAAACATTAAGTTTAGATCAACAGATGCCAGAAGATGCAGCAAAAAGATCTTAGCTCAACGCAATTTAACCTTTCTGAGTCACCAACCTTAGCATAAAAAAAAAAAAAAAAAACGAGCAAATTCCTGCTTGTTCAAAGTCAGTCCCCATTATTCGTGGGTTNGACATGTTCTCAGACAAAGCAACTTCTATGTGTTTATCTGTTTTCTATGTGATATTTTGCATTATTTATCCAGAGCTAATACTAACAGATTTGCCTTTGAGTTGTTTTTCTCAACAGGTAGTTAGAACTGGTCTGTGTCGATAAGCTGGCTGATCATCCTTATTTCACTAGATCTAAAGGTCCTACAGATTCCTTCCCCAATCAAAGTTCACAAAAGGGAAAAGCAGCAATGGGTGATAACAACGAAGAAACCAGCCTTACTGATGTCGTGGTGGCTCAGCCCGCCCTTGCTGATCAGAATGAACTGATCCTGCAGTTGATGCAACAAATTGCTGAGATGAGGGTCGAGATGCAGAGGAAAAACGATTTGCCTCCTCCGATTTTTGCTGTAAACGCTCAACCAGACGAAAGACCTCCAGCTCAAATTCCCCCTC
>NW_026034135.1:0-488 GCF_019186545.1 Solanum stenotomum
AAAATATTTTTAGTAAGATTCTCATCTATTATGGGACAGAGAGAGTATTAATTTTTGAAAATGGAAAAGGACAAAACACATATAAAATTAAAAGACATATAAAAAAAAAGTTGGTTTAACTCTCAAACATAAAAAGTAACATATGTTATTAAAAAATTTAATAAAAAGTACTATAATTTACAATAAATAATAACTTAAAATATCTACAAGACAACAAAAAAAAGACTAATTTTTGTACTGCTTCTGTCACATAAATTAGGATTGGGATGACTTTAAAATTTTAATTTTGGTTATACATTATAAAATAGCCGAAAAATTGAATGATATAATTTTTTTAAAAATAACCGAATGAATCGTCCTATCGATAACCCTAATGTTACTTCTACTTTGTTTATTTTTACTTAAATTTAGAAAGATATGCTTCATTTCTACTCTCAATCTTATCGCTACATTTATTTGTTATTTAAAGTTGAAATTAAAAAGACAAA
>NW_026034136.1:0-682 GCF_019186545.1 Solanum stenotomum
CGGATGCTCTATAAAGGTGCCAATGTACCTGCTGAAAGAGTCCTAATCGATTCACACTCATAAATGTCCATGGAACGCCGTCCATACTTAACCAATCAAAGTAAGTCCTTGGAACCAAATCGAAAATTCAATTCAAATCGCGAAGTAGAATTAGTGTCGCCGATGTAACTCGTGAATTCGTAACATCGGGGAAAAATAAGGATAACTATAGTCGGAGAAAGAGTATCGCCTAACTAAGGCCCAAACTATCAGACTCAAGTCTGCTACACCAGTCTACAGGGATCTAAGCCGGCCGAGGGACGTCGGGGCAAAACTAAGGCCTATCGAATCCGAATCATGTATTTCCAAGGCTAGCCCTAGTCAAACCTAAACTAAGGCCCAACATTCTTCAAATAAACAATAATTAAGCATGCAAGCACTCCACATAGCGAGGAGGGTCCGTTAATAACACAAAGCATGCTCACAGTTACCTGATAATTCCCGAAATAGGCCGAAAACATGATTTCTTAACACCTATGTAGGATTCAATAACTACCCAACCCAAATCCCAACTAATCAACATGCATTCACATTCTCGAGCTCAATCTAAGAGAGGGAAAACCGTAGCCTACCTGTAGGCCGATCACACGCACTCCAAAATCACTCTTTCGAAGATTTCCCTTTCCGAACGGTCTCGAAACGC
>NW_026034137.1:0-513 GCF_019186545.1 Solanum stenotomum
TGTCACGACCCGATTTATCAAGTCATGATAGAACCTACTATAACCCACCAGCAGGTAAGCCAGCCGGTAACCCGGAACAACAAGTAATGGGTCTGAGGGTAGAAATTAAACAAGAGTAGGCAAATAACAATATAAACAGGCGGAAGCGAACCAAAAACATATATACAAATAAAGATCCCTCCCAGAACTTGGAAGTCACCAGTACAGAGCTACTACAAAATGAGTACAAGTCCCAACACTGGACAACAGAGACTAGAGTGTCTCGAAAGGAAAAAGACAAGTCTATATATACAGATGGAGACTGAAATAGTACAAAACGTCGTGTGCTCACCCCCGTCTCCGGATAAGTCTACTCCAAGCTCGATCAACGCTGGCTACTAGTGCTCGGACCTGCATCACGAAATAGATGCAGAGCGTAGCATGAGTACCCAAACAGCAGGTACCCAGTAGGCATCATAGGCCGACTGAGCAAGATAAGCAAAAAAAAACTGAAGTGCAAATAAAGGGTCACAT
>NW_026034138.1:0-745 GCF_019186545.1 Solanum stenotomum
AGACTTCCATACGGGAGGAAGTTCTGTTCTCTTTATGAAAAAGACAGATACAAATGTTGAAAGAACTTTCATTTAACTACACTGTTTGTGTTTGGATCAATTTCTGCCTTGAGTTTCCTTTGTATTATAGCAAATATATGCAAAAGAAGCAATAAAAAACTTCCACCAGGGCCATCACCTTGGCCACTTATTGGAAATATTCACTTGTTAGGTACAAAACCCCATGTATCACTAGCCAATCTTGCAAAAAAATATGGTCCAATTATGAGTTTAAAACTAGGAAAAAAAACAACAGTTGTCATTTCTTCATCAACCATTGCAAAACAAGCCCTTAAAAATCAAGATCATGCTTTTTCAACGTTTAGATTTATTCCTAATGCCGTTCAAGCACACAATCATTCCCAATTTTCTGTGGGATGGTGTAACACTCCGCTATTTGAAAGAGCTAGAATTAGAGAGAACCATTTTTGGAATGAATGAAAATCTGAAATTTGGCAAGTATGTAAAGAATGAGTTTTGGATCAATTTCAAATGACCATAACTCCTAGTACATGACATGTTAGGTGGGCTACAGGATACCAAATGAAAGGTCTTTGAATTATCTTTCCAACGCCACCAAGTTTACTAATTTTTGAGTTCGTATGAGGGAGATATGCACGTTTGAAGTCGGGCTGTCTGGATAAGGAAAGTCAACCGGATTTTAAAGGGGTATTTTGATCTTTTCATTATCCAATTAATTTATTTC
>NW_026034139.1:0-488 GCF_019186545.1 Solanum stenotomum
GCCCTTCAACAACCTTTACCTCCAATACGGTACACTGCCAAAGAGTAACAACAGTTAATCATCCCATATTGAGAATCTCTATTTAACTGACAATGATATCATGACATATTGAGAATCTCTATTTAACTGATAATGATATCATGTGAATATCATACCTGAACTTCATTGCTGTAAGTAAGTCTCTCAATCATTGTCTTTTGTGTCCATTGAACAAGCAGCAACAGCATGTCAGGAATACCTTCACCACTGTTAAAGATCCACGAAATGAACATGTTTAGTTAAAATCAACAGTCTCACGAAGTGCTAGATGGACAACCAAGGAAAAAAGAGAGGAATAACACACCAACACACCTAATAGCACTAGTTGGAACAATACTGAAGGTGTCCTTTCCCATTTCTTTGTTTTTATAGTACAATTCTGTATTTATACCTTGTTCCTTGAACTGGGTAACAATCTGCAAGAATTAAACAGAATTCAATTGAGATAA
>NW_026034140.1:0-1076 GCF_019186545.1 Solanum stenotomum
ATTTTCAATCCTACCAGTCATTTCAAACTATTTGAAGAATTCGATTTCACAACCAATTCTTCTCATGTCCTTCATCCATAAATCTCTAAAGGATTCTCTTTGCTTAAGAGTATAAGAAGAAACATACCATTTTCTCTTTACCTGATTGTCAGGATGAGTCCATTGTTCTTGTAGGATGCCAGAGTTCGGTTCAAAGGTTTTGTTCACTTTGAGCATTTCTAACCAGGCTGGCTTTTCCTTGGGTGGTTCCATCTCACTTGCAGTAGGACTACCTGGAATATCTTGGTAAAATACTTTGGGTATGTTACCTGAAAAGTCTACTCCCGTGACCTTACCTTTACTGTTGTCAGTAACAGAAATGATTTCCTCATCCTCTACTTCCTCCGGGGTTTTTGAAGATGAAGGTGGTCTGGGAACGGGTCTCGAAGGACACGAAGTAGAAGGGGACGAGGATGACCTTTGATTTGAAGAAGATCTTCTTGCTGGATTGTCTAAGAATTTGAGTTCTATGGATCCATCAGGAAATTGAATAACTCTTTCGATCTATGATCGTTCAGAGTGTGAAGCAAAGGGTTGAGTTATGTTTTCAAACCGCCAATCATTACTGGAGAGTATATCTTTCCATTGTAAAGTTCTAGGGACAAAGATAGAACTATGTTCATGGTTGGCTTCCATAAGCATAGTCTCACCCCTTATACTCGTATGACGAGCCTTGGGAGCAAGGTGAGTTTTCATGAGACGATAATAAACTCGGTAAATAATAGCTATTTCACGAGTATTGATTTTGCTGTTCAAGTTTTTGGTTTTGACATTGAGGGTCAAGGAATCCATGACATTAGGATCATTAATGTCTACTGAGAAGTTGGGATAACAATTAAAGTAAACTAGCCCATCAGCAAGATTACTCTCCAAAACTCCTAACATAGAGTCATCAAAATTCAAAAATCTGCCATCTCTAAGGATGACACAAACAGGAATATCAAGGCCTTTTCTAAAGAGAGGCTTTACAGCTACTTGTACTAAGCCGATATGCAAATAGTTATAATTTGATTTATAACGATTTATATCATTTTCTT
>NW_026034141.1:0-439 GCF_019186545.1 Solanum stenotomum
GAACTTGAACTTGAAATTAGAATTAGAACTTTAACTTGAAATTAGAACTTGAACTTAGAACTTGAACTTAGAATTTGAACTTGTACTTAGAAGTTGAACTTGAACTTGAAATTAGAACTTGAACTTAGAATTTGAACTTAGAACGTGAGCTTGAACCTGAAATTAGAACTTGAACTTCAACTTCAACTTAGAATTTGAACTTGAAATTAGAACTTGAACTTCAACTTAGAACTTGAACTTGAACTTAGAATTTGAACTTAAACTTGAAATTAGAACTTGAACGTAGAATTTGAACTTGAACTTTGAACTTAGGACTTGAAATTAGAACTTGAACTTAGAACTTGAAATTAGAATTTGAACTTGAACTTAGAACTTGAACTTGAAATTAGAATTTGAACTTGAAATTATAATTTGAACTTGAACTTAAACTTAGAATTTG
>NW_026034142.1:0-289 GCF_019186545.1 Solanum stenotomum
AAGAGACAATGGTAAACTGTAAATTTAACGAATTATGTACTATCTTGGTTCTTTCTAGATTTGCATTCTTCAAATTTCTGGTTATTATTGACATCCTCTTTCTCTTTCTTTTGTAATTCGAACATAATGAATTGAATGAAGTGCAATAGGGTCTCCTTACTGGTTCGAATGACTCTTTTTGGTCACCAAGATAGACTCATTGAANATGAAATGATGAAGCGAATGAGGGTATCTCGCATTTTATAGTCTACTCTTGGAAACTGAGTTATTCTCTTGAAACCTTATTTGT
>NW_026034143.1:0-202 GCF_019186545.1 Solanum stenotomum
CACCAACTAAATCACATTAATTAATTTAAATTATTTAAACAACTTTAACTCTTGAACTAGTTTAGTTTTGACTTAATACAACATTAAATCCACCAACTAAATCACATTAATTAATTTAACTTATTTAAACAACTTTAACTCTTTAACTAATTTATTTTTGACTTAATACAACATTAATCCACCAACTAAATCACATTAATTA
>NW_026034144.1:0-704 GCF_019186545.1 Solanum stenotomum
ACTGATAAACTCAAAATCCTAACTCCATTGAAGTTACAAACACACTAGTATGGTGAACTTGAATAATAAAAAGAGCTTGCAACAGACTATCCGCCAGGGTCAAGGTCTTGGGAACTCGGGCACATCGATGGTTGATACTAAACAAGTTTGCCAGTAATGGATATGTCATCCAACCATAAATTACTCAGACATAGTGTCCTCGGATTTGACAACCTCTGAATGGATGCTGGAAAAGGTGGAATGGTTTACTCATTCCAACAAAAAATCATCATGTGATGTGATCAATCTTTCAAAACAACCTAGAATACAAGACGACATGAGAAAAGAAATCTACATATTAGCGGTTAAATATAATGAAAGATGAACTTAGAATCACAGGCGGATCCAACTTTATAGTTTACAGAATTCTGCAGTGACCTCAAGTATATATCACAATCAACTATTTTTTAGATATTACTAATCCATATACTAGATCTATAGACAATAGGTAGTAGGTTGACATGAACCGATAGGTTACAATAGTGTAGATCTGCCTCTCCTTGTTAATTACCTCCATCACGAGCATAGGTATCAGGTGATGTTCGAGATTTTACTTGCATTATTTAATTGAGTTTTTCCTACCAGCTTCCTAACTTCTGGCATGACTAGGTTCAGCTTCGTCGTCATCACTAGCTTTGTAGTCATCACTAGCTTCGTCGTCATCA
>NW_026034145.1:0-538 GCF_019186545.1 Solanum stenotomum
GATCACATCATAATATTACACATCATCTCTCAATCACAACCATATCACGACCACATCATAGTATTACACATAACCTGTCTCAATCACAACCATATCACGGCCACATCATAGTATTACACATCACTTGTCTCAATCACAACCATATCACGACCACATCATAGTATTACACATCATCTGTCTCAACATCAATGTATGTATCAATCATAGCCTACTCATGCTCTTCTATCCCCTCAATATCAGTTATCACATTCAATATCAGTTATCACATGGCTTATTCAACAAATTCAAGTCACATATAACACATTTAGCTCGTTTTATTCCCCATCTTTCATTTACAACAATTTCAATTAACAAATAAAACCCATCCTCAATCCCCATTACTCCCCAACACAATTAGGAAAGTAGTCATGCGTAGTCTAAGAGTTTTACAAAGTTTGGAAGTCACTTGCCTTAAAACGAACTCCAAAAGTTACTTGACTTGAGCCCTTTCCTTTCCGAGTATAATCCGGGTCACAATAATCTATTCAAACAATTATTC
>NW_026034146.1:0-760 GCF_019186545.1 Solanum stenotomum
TGGAAGCAGGCAATTTAAGTTGTTTTCACTTTCTTTAAATTTGAAGCTTGATGTAACTCTTATCAAGGTGTTGGCTACCTGATTGAGAAAGTGAGGTTGTATTTCTTGGACCCTTTTTCTCGAAAGGTGATGACATCCTGCTAACATATATTAAGCAATCAACTTTCTTGAGCAATAGACATTCCACACTGCTCAACAAGGTTTTAAAAAGGAAAAGAATCAACAAAAAATCAAAGTGAAGTAAACTAAAATAAAAGCTTCTGATGGAAATGAATAACTTACATCAGTTGGAGAGCCATCTGTTTTAATCATCACATGTATTCCCAATCGATCTCTATGATGGGGCTGAATCATTAATAAAAACCTGAATAGTGCTTATGCTTTTAGGTGTTAAATTTATTGGGAGGCAAACATTTGTATTTTTGATACATAGGAAACAAATCTTGTGTATGGTACACCTTTGGATTCTATTATAGTTTTGAATTCGATAGTGGACATGTGGATCACTCTAAACTGACTGAAAAGGGAAATAATAAGAACACATGAATTGCTATTGAGATGAAAGTTCAAGCGATAAAAATTTTCAAGTAAGATATGTAACATTAATTGCTATTGAGATCTAAAATTAAAATAATTCTAATCTGAAGATGATTTCTCAGTTTCAGAGTGGCAATAGACACTCCATACTGCGCAATGAGAATGTTATAAAGAAAAAGAATTAACATAAAAGCAAAAGGAAGTTAAAGAAAATAGAATGCTT
>NW_026034147.1:0-541 GCF_019186545.1 Solanum stenotomum
TTGTTAAGAAGAAGGACGGTACTATGCGTATGTGCATTGACTATAGACAGTTGAACAAGGTGACAGTGAAGAATTGATATCCTCTACCTAGGATCGATGACCTTTTTGACCAGCTACAGGGAGCTTCAGTGTTCTCTAAGATTGATTTGAGGTCCGGTTACCACCAGTTGAGGATTAGGGCAGCGGACATCCCTAAGACTGCATTTAGGACCCGCTATGGCCATTATGAGTTCTTGGTGATGTCATTTGGGTTGACTAATGCCCCTGCTGCCTTTATGGACTTGATGACGCGTGTGTTCAGGCCTTATCTTGATTCCTTCGTCATAGTCTTCATTGATGATATTTTGAAATACTCGCGGAGTAGGGGTGATCATGAGCAGGATTTGAGAGTTGTGCTCCAGACTTTGAGAGATCAGCGGCTTTATGCCAAGTTCTCAAAGTGCCAGTTTTGGTTAGACTCTGTGGCATTCTTGGGGCATGTTGTATCTAAGGAGGGCATTATGGTAGATTCAGCGAAGATTGAGGCGATTCGTGATTGGGC
>NW_026034148.1:0-516 GCF_019186545.1 Solanum stenotomum
GGCCACACCCAAAGCATCCTTCCTTACCAGCAAGGCACTCGCCTGGATGGTTCCTACTACATTTCGGGCAAATTGGGTAGGTTTTGGTGCCTGAAACACTACCTTGAGACTTAGAGCCTGACGCCCTACCTTTCTGATCATTACGAAACCTGGGGGATAGAACACTAGCTGATAAAGGGGCTAGAGTCGAAGACTTCTGCTGAAAATGCGAGCGATTTCCACCACCCGATTTCTGTTAGAAATACTCGTAGTTACTTGTTCTTTCTTTCTTAGTCTCCTTAGCCTGTTCTTTAAGCTTATCACCCTCAACCTGCTGAGCATGAGTCATGAGCCTAGAGATGTTCATGTCTCCCAACAACATAGCATTCCTGCACTCTGATTTCACCAAGTCTGACACTCCATAGAGAAACTTATTCATTTGAGCCCTGGAATCAGCAACCATGTGAGAAGCATACCTGGAGAGTTGGTTAAACTTGAGCCCATACTCGTGGACAGTCATGTTACCCTGCCTTAAGT
>NW_026034149.1:0-722 GCF_019186545.1 Solanum stenotomum
TCCGCCCCTGACCACAACCACTGGAAAACAGAACACAACATAATCTCCAAATCTTCTAAGCTAATTTAAAGAAGGCATGACTTTAGATTTTAGCCTCACCGTCCTAAATGAGTGTTGCTTTAGCAAAAAATAATTAAAAATTGTTCAAAACAAGAATTGCTTTAGAATTCAGAACAAAAAATAGTAATTGTTTCTAAATACACCCTTGTATTAAACAACTACCGCTACTTAATTGTAACACCCTAGAGAATTTTCGAACTAAGACTCGAGCCGTCCTTCATGTGGAGTGAGATTTTACCGAGGAATAAAATTTCTTGAGTGTTAATTTAAGATCCCTAGATGTAGCACATTGAGTTCCAAGAAGAGTTGAATTGGAAATAGTCATTTTGGAAAGAATCTGGAAAATTTGGCTTTGGAAAAAAAGTGAGTTTTTGGTCAACTTTGAGCAGTCGTAACTCCTAGNAATTTCCAGTTATGTCTGGAAAGCCCTTGGAATGATCTTTCCAACGCCACCAATTTTGCTTGATTCCGAGTTCGTGTGAGTGAGTTATGCCCTTTGGAAGTTGGGCTGTTGGCACAGTCGCACAGTCGCACAGTGCAGTTTGTTTAGTCCGAAAATTTTAAGGGTATTTTGGTCTTTTCCCTAATCATTTCTTTGGGTTATATTGAGGTGTTAGACTGATGTTTGGATCATTTTTTGTCCCATTTTAAAGAGTGAGAGT
>NW_026034150.1:0-367 GCF_019186545.1 Solanum stenotomum
GAATACTCTGCTTTCTTTTTCAACACTCCCACTTGGTCATTTTCTACACAATAACACTTCATCACTAACTCCTTTCTAGCTACAACACACTCTTCCTCTTATGATGTAATCTTCACAACTCATCACTTCTTAGTCTACCCATAAGGGACAACTCCTCATTCATAACTTACTGGGTGCATGACTACAATAACATAGCTTGCCTCATCACTATCTCCCTTACTTAAATTACTAAACTTCTGTATATTTTTCTCTCTAACTCTGGGCTCTTTCTCTACTACTGCTCATGATCTCGTAACTCATGGTACTTTTTCGGGTGAAAATCATACCCAAGCTCTAAATATACCTCCTTGTAAGGATCTCAGCTGAA
>NW_026034151.1:0-211 GCF_019186545.1 Solanum stenotomum
CTGTGTATTTATACATTTAGGAATTTTTTAGATCTTATACGAATCAAATGTATCAACAGGATAATTATAAACAAGCTAGGGTAAGCATATATAAATTTTAGAATTATACAATTAGTAATTTTTATTTTTTTTACAATCTGAAACCGAATTATACAAATTCAAAATTTATACCGTTAGGAGTCAAATTATATAAATTTTATACGTGGGTCAC
>NW_026034152.1:0-356 GCF_019186545.1 Solanum stenotomum
ACCGGATGCTCTATAAAGGTGCCAATGTTGCTGCTGAAAGAGTCCTAATCGATCCACACTCATAAATGTCCATGGAACGCCGTCCATACTTAGCCAATCAAAGTAAGTCTTTGGAACCAAATCGAAAATCCAATTCAAATCGCGAAGTAGAATTAGTGTCGCCGATGTAACTCGTGAAGTCGTAACATCGGGGAAAAATAAGGATAACTATAGTCGGAGAAAGAGTATCGCCTAACTAAGGCCCAAACTATCAGACTCAAGTCTGCTACACCAGTCTACAGGGATCTAAGCCGGCCGAGCGACGTCGGGGCAAAACTAAGGCCTATCGAATCCGAATAATGTATTTCTAAGGCAAG
>NW_026034153.1:0-443 GCF_019186545.1 Solanum stenotomum
ACCAACATTTTACGATGTATATTTTTATAATATTGATATGCAAAAAATTACAACTTATAGTACTTTTCGTATAGTTTTTGAATATCTAATTTTTTTAAAAAAAATATCGAATTAACGTAATCTAATTTAACTTTAAAAATTAGTCAAATTGACTTTCGAAAAACACAACATGACAAATAAAAGTGGACAGAGGGAGTAAAAGATAGAAAAAAATAATTTATTCTATGATACTGAAGCTTTATTTATTCTAGGCATATATACCTTTTTGTTTGCCTCAATAGACATCTAACTTTATGCCACAAACACACGTTTTATGTGGCAAAACACATGTAGAAATTTAGGGCTGCGCATAATCACCGAAAAACCGAATCAAATCGAATCGAACCGAATTATTTTGGTAATTCGGTTTAGGTATTTCGGTATTCGGTTTTGTTTTTGTATTT
>NW_026034154.1:0-879 GCF_019186545.1 Solanum stenotomum
TTTAGTACAAGATGAGTTAGGAGACCCAATATTAAATTAAAGCCCTTCGAGTCTTCTTTCCAACACCACCAATTTTTCTAAATTCCGAGCTCTGAGTAAAAAGTTATGACCGATTTACTAACGACTCACAAACCTGGCAGCAGCTCCGCGATGGCTCCGCGTTATGGAGCCAATACGGACCTCACTTCCTGGTGAAAAATCATTCCAATTCCCAACTCATTTTATTTATTTCTTTAGGGGTATTTTAGTCCTAAAACCCCTTAGGAGGTCATCTAAATTACCCTAAATGTATAGAAAATCAGTTTTCACTAGGGGTGTGCATTATTTGGAATAAATCAAAAAATCAAACCAAATCAAACCGAATTCTAATTTGGATTGGGTTTTTGGACTTTTGGTTTGGTTTTGGATTTATAATTTACTTTGTTTGGTTTTTTGGTTTGGTTTCGGATTTAGAAAAATGAAAACCGAAAAACCAAAAAAACTGAATTATATATATATATATGTAGAATTAAGTTGGAGTTAACCACTTTTGTCCCTTTTTAGTTATTTTCATTATAATTTAGTTTATTTTTTTATGTTTGGACATGTATAATTGATATACTTTTAAGCATTGTGTTTATGTTTTATTTGTGATTTATATTAAAAAGTATATTTAAGAAATTCAATATTATATATATATATTTTTTTTATTTTTATTTTTATTTTTATTTAAATTGCAAATATAAATTTGTTATGTTTCGAATTATTGACATAACAGACTAACTAAACCGAAAAAATCCAAACCAAAAAGAGAAAAACCAAACCAAATCAAATTTATTTTGGTTCAGATTGGGCTACACTTCTTCAAAACCAAAACCGAAAAACCCAAATCGAATAGTA
>NW_026034155.1:0-1688 GCF_019186545.1 Solanum stenotomum
ATATCATCCACATAGTACACTGTTTGTGATTGAGATGCTTCGATGTAAGGCTCATGTTCTTCACGTTCACCAGTATGAATCAATCTATCAAAATTAACACAATTAAAATTCCAACGATCCTTTTGATACCCTCTATCTCGAGTCGTATCAGCCCATTTACATTTGGAAAGAACAACCTTGAACCGTCCATCGTAATTAATCTCAATAATATCTTCTAACTTCCCATAATATGGTAACTCTGGTTGCCTTAAATTTCCGTCAACACTGCTTGCAACACATGATGTTTTGGAGGTTAAGAAAACTCCACTATTCTGTGTTTTCAAACCTTCTTCTTGAGCCAAAGTTCGAAATTTGGACCTATTGATGTTATATGCAGTAAATCTTCTTGCATTTATAGATGGACCTCGTGCTAAAAACTTTAGATCGATAGACATTGTATCTATTGTGTCTTGATTCATAATCTAAATCAAAATAAAATGGACTTCGTCAAATTTGTTCATTCAAATCAAATATAAACAATAAATAACGATTGCTTACTCACCCACTTTTGAAACCAATCAACAAACTCTTTATTAACTCTCCTCTCTATCTCTGTAGGTGAAGGTCTTCTTCCCCTTAAACTCCTCTTTATGTATTCTCTAAATTCGCCATATGAAATTATTAAGTTAATGTTAAAGAGTATGATTAGCCTACTTCAAACATTACAAAGACAAAGAACATAAAGTTTGTAATAGTTACTCACTCCACCAATGGCATGACTATTGCACAATTCAGAAGAACATATCGATGAGCTTGTAGTTTCTGCATAGGATTTAAAGGGAAGTTTTCTGAAGCTGATGCAGGTTTACCCAATTGAGGGAAGAGAGATGACATTCCAGCAGGCATATCAGTTGGTTCATCACGAACACGCCTAGGTCTGTTGAACCTTGTCTCAATATCCTCAATATACCAAGAACAAAAGGTAAGAGTCTTTTCAGCTATATGACCCTCAGCTATACAACCCTCTGGTTGTGATTTATTCCGTACATAGGGCTTACAATAACCTAATTCCCTAGAAAATTAATATACAGTTCGGTCACTTGGTCGTTCGTTTGGTTTTTATCTGAGTTTTAATATTTTGGAGCTTATGAACCTTGAACAATATTTTTCGATCAAAAGTTCAAGAAGATGACATCTGAATCAAGTTCTGACGATTCCATCAGCTCCGGAAGGGTCATTTTAGGCTGGTAGCATGGTCGACATGACTCCCGAGGTTTTCAGTGTGAGTTGGTGCGATTAGGCGTTTTAACTTTAAAGTTTAAGCCTAAGTTTGACTTTAGTCAACATTCTGAGCAGACGCGCTCGGATGACAATTCAGTCAACGCGGTTAGCTCCGGAATGTCGAGTTTGGTCTAGATTGACCCTTCGTTCGGAACCCCGTGCACGCAAACGAGATATGTAACCATACCAAATTCGATTTTTCGGACTCAATGGCGCAGTTGAAATTTCTCTAAGAGGTCTTTTCGATAAAAAAAGTGGGTCCCACACCCAACCACCAATTTAAGTCAAAACCACAAAGGGGCTCGAAAAAATCTCAAAATCCTCGGGACACGAACGAAGGGTCAATCTAGACCAAAATCGACATTCCGGAGCTAACCGCGCTGACTGAATTCTCATCCAAGCGCATCTGCTCAGAATGTTGACTAAAG
>NW_026034156.1:0-313 GCF_019186545.1 Solanum stenotomum
TATTGGAGACTGGGGGTGGGATTTGGTGGGTTGGTGTGAAGTTTTGGGAGTGATTAGTGTTAAGTGCTTGGTTCTGATTTGGTAATGGTGGTGGTGTCTGGTAGGAAGTGCTGGCGTAAGGAGCATTGGATACAGTTAAATCAATGGTATGAGGATTAGGGGTGGAAGTGATTGGTCCTGTGGTATGGGTAGGGAAATAGTTGGGTAATGGGGAACTCAGTGATGGAAAAGGAGGAGGAGGTCTTCTAGTTTCAAGAGGGGGTTCATTCGATGCAATGGCCAGTCTGGCCAGATCTTTGGTCTGTTGAAGCTC
>NW_026034157.1:0-1465 GCF_019186545.1 Solanum stenotomum
CGTGCTTGCCACGGGCCTCCCCCATCTAATATTAATATATATGATAGTAATGTATGTCTAATAAAATAGTTTATCCTTTTCAATTCCTATCTATTTGACTACACCATAAGTAGACAAGGCCCAACATAGTCCACTATATTTTTGGATGGAGGTTTAAAAATGAGTTAAAATTTTATGGGATTTCTGTTTTCGTCGTTTCGTTTAAGTAATAATTTTTATGTTTTTTTTTTGTACAAATATTTAATATTAGATAATTTTAAGGTGAAAGAATATGTATATATATTATTTATGCAGTATATGACTAAAACTTTAATCAACTTTAGTATGTATTTCAGTGCCTGAGCATAAACATATTTAAATAAATTAAAAGAATGTTAAATTTATTATTATATTGACAAATTAATGACTGAAATTTGTTCTTTATGATATAAGGAATACAACATAGCGTGTATTTAAATAATTAAATTATATACTAAAGAGGTTATTGTAAGTTACCCTTAAATAAAACGTTTTGGCCCATGGGCCGA
This sequence comes from Solanum stenotomum, assembly GCF_019186545.1. Lineage (NCBI taxonomy): Eukaryota > Viridiplantae > Streptophyta > Magnoliopsida > Solanales > Solanaceae > Solanum > Solanum stenotomum. The sequence goes on from NW_026034157.1 coordinate 528, forward strand.
CCTCAACCCTAATCAAACCTCAAGGGCAAAGAGCTTATATGGGTCGGGCTTTAAGCCCTAGTTTTAAATGAACTTGAAAAATCATATCCCAATTCTATCCTAATAATGGGTTGATTTGCGCCGGCCCCATGGGCTAAACCCGTTTTGACGGCTCTAATCAAAAATATTGTGCCTCCAACTACTTCTCGATAAAAACAAGTACGAAGACAAGTTTCTTTACATAATGTACATATATGTTTGAGTTTCTCTTGGAAATTAACATTTGAAATTAACTGTTGAATTATACATTTGTTGCTACTTTGATTTGTTCATGAATGATTTAATTGTTAGTTGAATTTTTATTTTTAGGTAAGAGTGCTTATTTATATAAAAATAAATTATTTTAATTTTTTTTAAATAAAAATTTGGTTCTTCGTTATACCAAATTTTTGAGACCCGCCGAGTATCAAACCAAAGAATCAAACTTTTGAAAAAATAACACAAAACGCCGAACTAAAAACTGTAAAACCAAATTAGTTTGATTCGATTTTTCTATTTTCTGATATTTATGCCCACCCCTAAAAAGTGAGAATTAAACTATGACATCCGTATTTGTGCACTTCTTCCTTAAAGATGATTGTGTTTCTCTCCCACGAAGCACTAATCGTCCCATTTTCATTTAAAATGTTTTTTTTAGTTTAAGATCATAAATATTTATAAGTTCTCATTATTTTTTAAAACTTCATAAAATTAAAAACACACAAATAAATCGGAACGGAAACGGAAATTACTAAAGCAAAGTTATCAATAGTGTACCGTACACCCCCGCATGCGAGAATCCAATTCAGACTTTGCATATTTGTGTGGCCGCGTTACTTATTTTTCCACACACTGCCGCGTTAATGGAGAAAAATGGACATATTTAAAAAGAGAGAGACGGGGTTTGGGGGGGGGGGGGG
>NW_026034158.1:0-999 GCF_019186545.1 Solanum stenotomum
TTCCCAGAAACGCGTTTTACTTATTCTTGCGCACGAGCGTAAATATGATGAAAAAAATAAAAGGAAATTCAGACAAGGGCGATGGGTTCCTCACATAGATCTCGAAAAAATATGAGGTTTCAAAAAAAAATTGCGTCGAACGGACGTTCGAGCCGAAAGTTACGGCCGTTTGAAATTCAGCATCTTAAAGGTGGAAGGTGGCTTTGAATTTAGGAAACTTCAAACGGCCATAACTCGGGCCTCAGGTGTCCGTTTCAGGCGATTTTTTTTTTGACTCCGCTTATTTTTTCGAGATCTACGCAACCAAACTGCCTAAAGGAGGTTTGCGCGTGCCGATTTTCCCAGAAACGCGTTTTACTGATTCTTGCGCGCGAGCGGAAATATGATGAAAAAAATAAAAGGAAATTCAGACAAGGGCGATGGGTTCCTCACATAGATCTCGAAAAAATACGAGGTTTCAAACATAAGATTGCGTCGAACGGACATTCGAGCCGAAAGTTACGGCCGTTTGAAATTCAGCATCTTAAAGGTGGAAGGTGGCTTTGAATTTAGGAAACTTCAAACGGCCATAACTCGGGCCTCGGGTGTCCGTTTCAGGCGATTTTTTTTTTGAATCCGCGTATTTTTTCGAGATCTACGCAACGAAACTGCCTAAAGGCGGTTTGCGAGTACCGATTTTCCCAGAAACGGCTTTTTCTGTTTCTTGCGCGCGAGCGGAAATATGATGAAAAAAATAAAAGAAAATTCAGACAAGGGAGATGGGTTCCTCACATAGATCTCGAAAAAATACGAGGTTTCAAAAAAAAGATTGCGTCGAACGGACGTTCGAGCCGAAAGTTACGGCCGTTTGAAATTCAGCATCTTAAAGGTGGAAGGTGGCTTTGAATTTAGGAAACTTCAAACGGCCATAACTCGGGCCTCGGGTGTCCGTTTCAGTCGATTTTTTTTTTGAATCCGCATATTTTTTCGAAATCTACGAAACCAAACTGCCTAAAGGCG
>NW_026034159.1:0-1510 GCF_019186545.1 Solanum stenotomum
CATAATGACATGAACATTTCTAGGCTCAAAGTATATGCTCAATCCATTGAGGAGTCCAAACTTAAGAGGATGAATAGGGGTGTGAAGAGGGGTAGATCGGATGAGCAAGGTCAATCTAGGTTCAAGAAGAGGAGTCAATACCAAGATTCTTCAAGTGCTCCTAAGGTTAACTAAGAAAAAAATAGTGGATCTCAATTTTCTAAACCTACTTGCATCACTTGTGGCAAGAGGCACTATGGGAAATGCCTAGCCGGTACTAATTGGTGTTATGGTTGTGGGAAGAATGATCACAAGGTGAAAGATTGTCCTACTCTTACGGCTAGAGGAAGGGAAGCCAAGCAAGCTTCTAAAGATGGAACGGTTCCTATCCCTCCAAATTATGGTCGTTTCTATGCTCTCCAAGCTAGCAAGGACAAAGAAGCTAATCCGAATAAAGGCGCCGGTAAGTTTTAGTTCCTTATGGTCATGAATATCTTGATGAGGTTTCTATGTTGTTGTTTTTCATGTTTGCCTTAGTTGGGTTTTCTCCTAAGTGGGGGATGGTATGTTGGATAGCAAGGTTGTTGAGAGTGTTGATATCATTATCTCGTTCCTTCTATTCTTACTCAAGCTTGAGACCAAGAGTTCCTAGTAGCTTGTTTTATGTTTTGGAGTCTTGTGTGAAAATGAGTTTCCATGGTCTCCTTATATTATGCATGTTCTATTTGAATTCTTATTAAATGATAAAATGAGTTTTCATAAATGTGTTCCTCATGTTGATGTGCATTTAGTTGAGTTGTCTATATGCTTCATGAGGATAAATGTTGAACATGCCTAAATATGCTTTAGTGAAAAATTTGCCTAATTGTGCTTTTGCGAGTAATTGCATAATGAGCTTAATGTTTTGTAGTGAGCATGATGTGATTGGAGGAGGAAGTTTCAACAATGAAAAAAAAAATGAGAAAGGGGAAGTTTTGATACACAATAAGTTGTGGATGTAGTTCCTACTTGCTTGATTGGTATGAAGTTTGTTCGAGCCTCTTGATGTGGAGTTGATGTTTCCTCCTATGTTTATGCATTTATGTTTACATGTTACGATTGTTGGGCTGCTAGTCTTGAGTTGTTTTTCCGTTAATGTGTTTAAAGTGTGATTCGAGGACGAATGTTCCTAAGTGGGGGATAATGTAACGATCCAAAAAAATGAACTAGTGAAACTAGAGCCTCACATGTGAGTTTGGAGTTGAGAACTTGAGGAAATGATGAGAAATGACAGTGACGTCCGGAAACTTTTGAACTAGTAAGTTGCAAAGGTCTTGTCGTTGAAGTTTGGAGTGTTGTTTAAGGGCTTAAGGGGTTGATTAGCTAGTTGATTAATCACCTTTATAAGCTAGCAAGACCTTAAGCTAGGTCATGAAATCATTTAGAACCGAGACCCTCAAAACAGCCCCCTAAAAACAGTTTTTAGTTTTAAGTTAGGAGTGAGGGTCAACTTTAAATGGTCAGATCTTTTAGCTCAAAATGAATTAGGTGG
>NW_026034160.1:0-223 GCF_019186545.1 Solanum stenotomum
TGGGACTCGACCCCAACCCTTGGTTGGGCTACTCTATTGTTTTACGATTGTAGACACTTGCATTGGAAGTTTTGCCTTGATTACGAAAACATCAAATGGCGCCGCTGCCGGGGAGTGATGTTATTGGAGAATTTTTAGTTAAGTTGAATTTCTTTACTATTAATTATAGTTACACTTACTTAATTCTTAGTTTTTTTTTGCTTGTTTGTGTATTGAAACAGGA
>NW_026034161.1:0-259 GCF_019186545.1 Solanum stenotomum
GTTCCGTATCACCAAAAAATCCGTTCGTCAACTATAGTACACGAAAATCGCCAAAATGGAGGGTTTGGCTGCTCTAGGGCTTGTTTGACCTTGAAAATGGGCCGTTTTGGCCGTGAGGGCCAATAGGCTCCATAAGTAAGGTCTTAACGTACATCCAGGTAAAATATTGGCAAAAATGAGGTCTAAATTTCGGATCACCAAAAAATCAATGGACAATATCACACAAAAATGGGTAAAATGGGGGGTTTACCTACTTTAG
>NW_026034162.1:0-516 GCF_019186545.1 Solanum stenotomum
ACCTAGACAACATAGAGAACTTCAAAGCAAACTCCTCCACACTCATATTACCTTGCCTAAGATTAATGAACTCCTCAATTTTGCACTCCCTCTTCTCTAGGGGAAAGTACTTACCCAAGAATGCTTCCTTAAAGTCCTCCCATTCCATAGGACCCGTTTCCTCTGGCTTATTTGCCTTCCATTGAGTGTACCAAATTTGGGCCACCTCCTTCAATTGGTATGAAGCCAATTCCGCTTTCTCTCTAGAAGATACTCCCATAGCATCCACAATTTTGTAAATCTCATCCAAGAATCCTTGGGGATCTTCTCCAATTCTAGAGCCCAAAAAGATAGGAGGATTCATCCTCACGAAGTCTCTCAACCTTGAGGCTACCGTACTCTCATAAGCATTCACCCTAGGCCCCATATCTCTATTTGCTTGAGCCGTCATGGCTTGGGCTAGGGTCACAAAAGCCGCTCTAATCTCTTCATTAGTCATGACCGGGGGTACCACCGGAACCTCATTCTCTTGCTCAC
>NW_026034163.1:0-766 GCF_019186545.1 Solanum stenotomum
TCGTAGCCAAGTTTCATGAATTGGCTCGCCCTCCAGATACTGGAAGATCTGAATGTTGTCCTAAAGAGTCATCATCTTCGAAGGAAGGAAAAAGCGCATTTGAAATGCGGTGACCAGCTCCTCCCATGAAGTGATTGATTCACGTGAAAATTCAGCCAGCCACTTACATGTTTCTCCCATCAAAGAGAACGGGAACAACCTCAATCGGATCGACTCTTGGGATATTTTCTTGATGGAGAACGGTCCGCAAACATCCATGAAGTTTCTAATATGCTCATGGGGATCCTAATGAGCCAAACCACCGAATAATCCCTTCAATTGCAAGAGCAGCAACATAGTACTTGTGACATGGAACACCACGTTCCCTTCGACCGGAGGCAAGTGAATGGCACCAATTCCACCCATAAGATGGGGGTCATTAGCATTAGGCTCATTGACATCGTTGAGGTTTTCGATGTCATCTTGGTGGCCTACTTGGCTACCATTGCTTCCATTCACACTCATATTTCATGTTTCAAAACACAAACAAGAAAAACAAAACTAACAATAAGTAAGTTCAACTATGACCAACACGAACAAAATTCAACTTAATTAAAGATTCTCAAACAACACCACTCCCCGGCAGCGACGCCATTTTGATTTACGTATCAGGACACNATCGTCAGTCAGTAATATAACCCAACTAAATGGGTTGGGATCGAATCCCATAGGGGGTGGTACATGTTTAAGATTTAATAACAAAGTATGAATATGTTCAAGTCAATCA
>NW_026034164.1:0-840 GCF_019186545.1 Solanum stenotomum
ATGCTCTTCTATCCCCTCAATATCAGTTTATCACATGACTTATTCAACAATTTCAAGTCACATATAACACATTTAGCTCGTTTTATTCCCCATCTTTCATTTACAACAATTTCAATCAACAAATAAAACTCATCCTCAATCTCCATTACTCCCCAACACAATTAGGAAAGTAGTCATGCGTAGTCTAAGAGTTTTACAAAGTTTGGAAGCCACTTGCCTTAAAACGAACTCCAAAAGTTACTTGACTTGAGCCCTTTCCTTTCCGAGTATAATCCGGAGCACGATAATCTATTCAAACAATTATTCACAATCACAATTCGAGTCCAATGACACCAAAATCAAGAAATTTAGGGAAAAAGGGCAAAACGGTCCAAAAGTCTCATACCGAAAAACGATACCCAAATCTGGAGATTTTTGATGTAAAATGATCCTTAAAGTATTTGGAAGCTAATGGTGAAAACCAATTTGAAAACGGAGTTGAAATCAATTCACAAACTCAATTTGAAGGAAAATCCACGTTCTTGTAGAAGCCTAAAATATTCGGATCCGAAACCCCGACTCGAAAATGAAATATCTCTTGAAAAACATCTTACCCATGCTTAGATAAAGTTCAAATAAAAACGGAGTTAAGATCGACCTTGAAATTCTCAATTTATCAAACTTTAACTTGTTACGACCCGATTTCGAAAACTAAGGTTTCGGAACCATTTTCGCAACTTTGGCAATTTTTGTTGAGTTTTGGAAAAATTTATAATTTGGAAGTCGCCACTTAATTTTTTAGGAAAACTAAGAAAACTAATTTAAAAGGGGTTTTTTTTGAAAGAAAACATTTAAATAAAC
>NW_026034165.1:0-270 GCF_019186545.1 Solanum stenotomum
AACTAAATTAACTAACTAAACCGACATTTTTTATTTTAACTTATATAAACAACATAACAACTTTAACTAGTTTAGTTTTGACTTAATACAACAACTAAATCCACCAACTAAATCACATTATTTATTTTAATTTATCTAAACAACTTAACAACTTTTTAACTTTAACTACATTAGTTTTGACTTAATTCCAACAANACAAAACCACATTATTTAATTTAACTTATTTAAACAACTTAACCACTTTCTAAGTGTAATGACCCTCCAGGTCAT
>NW_026034166.1:0-251 GCF_019186545.1 Solanum stenotomum
ATAGTCCAGGCAGGGGCGAACCCACCCTCTGTCAAGAGGTGTCTAACGACACTGCTTTGTTGAACTTTTTTAGTATTATATTAATACTAAAAATCTATCTATCAGAATATAAGTAAAAATAATATTAATGACTTAACTTGAATAAGTGAGTTTCCTTGACTCATTTGTTTACTGTGCGGATGGAGCAGCCCAAATTTGCGTTTGAATTTTTGAGGCCTTTCCAGATAAAAAATAAATATTATAGGATTCGA
>NW_026034167.1:0-1087 GCF_019186545.1 Solanum stenotomum
CTAGAATGTCAGATATGATTAATGATGCATTTGGGATGCATTCTGATTTTGAACAAGGAGAAAATGTAGAAGAAGCTCCTAATGAAGAAGCAAGCATCTTTTATGAACAATTGCGTGATTGTAGTAGTCCTTTGTTCAACGGGAGTCAACACTCTAAATTGTCTGTTGCAGTTAGATTGTTAAGTATCAAATCTGACAATAATATTTCTCAAGGAGCAATGGACTCTATGATAGAACTTATGAAGGAATTAGTTGATCCCAATGTAGAGATTCCTGATTCTTATTATAAAGCAAATGCATTGGTGTCTAAGTTAGGACTCTCCTCGATAAGAATTGATTGTTGTGAAAAATGTTGCATGTTATACTATAAGGAGGATGTCAATCTAGAGTCTTGTAAGTTTTGTAGTCACAAGAGGTATGCAGCGCTTCAGACCCAACTAACTTTTCTTTTTGAATCAGGAAATATTCTTCCTCCATGTCCGGCTAGCAGTGATGGATCTGATCAGGAGGGTGATGAGAATGATAAGGAGAGTGAGGGTGATGAAGAGTAGTTGTATCTATTTGACATTTTAGACTTCTATATTTTTAGAATTGTTTAATTTGATCGTATTTTAGTTTATTTTGAAGTTGGATGAAGTTTATTTTGAAATAGTTTGTATATGTTGAAAATATTGTGTTGTTTTGGTTGGATGAAGTTTATTTAGCTTTGAATTGTTTTGGTTGGATGAATTTTATTTGGCTTTGGGTTGTTTTGGTTGGATGAAGTTTATTTGGCTTTGGGTTGTTTTGGTATAAATATGCAGGTGGGCAACTAAAAATTGTAGCAATTTGCTGCCTGTTTTGTAGCAAAAAATCGACCTCCGGAGGTTGGAATTTCAAAAATACAAAAATAAAAATACCGACCTACGGAGGTCGGAATTTCAACATTACAAAAATAAAAATACCGACCTCCGGAGGTCGGAATTTCAACATTACAAAAATAAAAATACCGACCTCCGGAGGTCGGAATTTCAACATTACAAAAATAAAAATACCGACCTCCGGAGGTCGGAATTTCAACATTACAAAAATAAAAATACCGACCTCC
>NW_026034167.1:1286-17911 GCF_019186545.1 Solanum stenotomum
ATACCGACCTCCGGAAGTCGGAATTTCAACATTACGAAAATAAAAATACCGACCTCCGAAGGTCGGAATTTCAACATTACAAAAATAAAAATACCAACCTCCGAGGTCGGAATTTCAACATTACAAAAATAAAAATACCGACCTTCGGAGGTCGGAATTTCAACATTACAAAAATAAAAATACCGACCTCCGGAGGTCGGAATTTCCAAAATACAAAAATAAAAATACCGACCTCCGGAGGTCGGAATTTCAACATTACAAAAATAAAAATACTGACCTCCGGAGGTCGGAATTTAAAAAAATGAATATTTCGACATAAAATAAAAACCGACCTCGAGAAGTCAGTAAATACCGACCTCCAGAGGTCGGTATTGAATAGCGACCAAGCTTTTTTCGACCTAAGCTGGGATGTCAGTTTTAGGACGGTATTTCAGGGAATACCGACCTCCGGAGGTTGGTATTTATAGGTCGGTATTCACTGTTTTTTTAGTAGTGTTTCCACAAAGTGTTGGTTTCGGTGTTTGAGGTGATCTTCCTTTGATACAAGCTTGGATTCGACTATTCTCCTTCCTTGTGGTGAGTCCTCATGGATCCGAGGATGAGTGATATTTTGTAGTTCCTTTCTTTCATTGTATTAGACTTTTCGGATTTTATTGTAAGGGTTGTGACCCTATTTGAGACTTCGATTGTAATAGATGGCTAATTGAGACAAGTCTAGACTTCCTCTTTGCTTTTATAAAACTTCTTAAGACTTAAATGTGCTTTTACTCTTTTTGTTCTATTATCTTATGTTATGATAAGCTAAGGGCTTGTATAAGACTCCTTCGGGGTCAAGTACTCCATGTTACATCTAGGGTGTACCCCTGGGTCGTGACAAACTTGGTAATCAGAGCAAAAGGTTTAGAATGATTCTAGGATGATGTCTCATAAGCCACGTCTAGTAGAGTCTTGTTCATGAGTGTGAAGCACGCCACATTTATGCCACATTTATGAATGAGAGGCTATAAGATGTTAGGAAATTCCACTTCTTTCATTACTCTTAAGTCGTGCAATAGAGTTTAACTCTATAAGATCTTCCTTATAATCCTTCTCTTGTGTCTTTAGGAAATGAATACACGAAGGGCTAACGCAAGAAGGGTGGAAGAGAAAAATGTAAATCAAGGAGCTCCTCCTTAAGTTAACCAAGCTCCAGTTGATCCCGTGATGGAGAATGTGACCCATGCAGAGTTTAGGTCTACTATCCAATTGTTGGCTCAAGTTGAGACAACTCAAGCTAATAGAGGGGTGATTGCTCCTATGAACACTAATGTGAATTCCGTGGCTTCTAGATTGAGGGATTTTGCTAGGATGAACCCTCCCATGTTTCTTGGTTCCAAAGTGGGAGAGGATCCTCAATAGTTTTTAGAAGAGATTTACAAGATAATTGATTCCATGAGGGTGACTTTAGTAGAGAAATCACAGGTAGCCGCTTATAAATTGAAAAGTATGGTTCAAGTATGGTATACTCAATGGAAGAACAATAGGCCGGTAGGAGCGGGTCCAATAGAGTGGGAAGTGTTCAAATCGGCATTCCTTGATAGGTTCTTTCCCTGAGAGTTGAGGGAAGCTAAGGTGGAAGAATTTGTTAACCTTCGTCAAGGGGGTATGAGTATTCAAGAATATTCTCTAAAGTTTACCCAATTGTCCAAGTATGCTCCGGCTTTGGTGGCGGACTCAAGGGATATGATGAGTAGGTATTTGACTGGTATATCTAGATTGGTGAGAAAAGAATGTCGTTCGGCAATGCTTCATGATAATATTGATATATCACGTTTCATGGTGTATGCTCAACAAATGGAGGAAGAGAAACTCCAAGAAAAGAATAGGAAGGTGAAAAGAGCTAGAATTGGTGATGGGAATTTCTTTAATGCTAGGTCCGATGGACAAGATCGGACAAGGTTCAAACAAAGGTTCTCTAACCAAGGCTCCTCTAGTGCTACCTCAAGGGTCAACAATTATAGGGTGTATGACCCTAAACCTCAAGGAGGCAATAGTAGTGTTCATATATTGCTAGGCCTAATTGTGCAAAATGTGGTAGAAAACAAAATGGCAGTGCTTAGTTGGCTCGGATGGGTGCTATGGTTGTTGGAAGAGTGGCCACAAGATGAGAGATTGTCCTATGCTCAAGGTTAAGGGAAGGGAAGATAAACAAGCTCCTCCAAGCGGTTCAAACTCCAATGCTCAAAAGCAAAACCACTTTTATGCTCTTCAATCCTGAGGTGACCAAGAGAGCTCCCCGGATGTTGTGACCGGTATGTTAAAAGTATTTTATATTGATGTATATTCATTGTTAGACCCCAGTGCCACTTTGTCCTTTGTGACACCTTTTGTGGCCATGAAGTTTGAAATACTCCCTGAAGTGTTAGTAGAACCTCTTTCGGTTTCTACCCCGGTTGGTGACTCGGTAGTGGAAAAAAGAGTCTATAAAAGTTGTCCCATTTCCTTGTCCCATAGAGTTACTTTGGTGGATTTGTTAGAGTTAGACATGCTAGACTTTGATGTGATTTTGGGTATGGATTGGTTGTATGCATATTATGCCTCTATAGATTGTAGGACTCGGGTGGTTAAATTCTAATTTCCAAATGAACCTATTTTAGAGTGAAAGGGGGGAAATTCTATCCCTAGAGGTTGATTTGTTTCTTTCCTCAAAGCTAGGAAAATGATCTCCAAAGGGTGCATTTACCATCTTGTAAGGGTAATGGATGTTGAGTCCAAAACCCCTTCTCTAGAGTCGGTTCCGGTAGTGAATGAGTTCCCGAAAGTTTTCTCCGATGATTTGCCTGGTATTCCTCCCGAGCGTGAGATAGATTTTGGTATTGATCTTTTACCGAATACACGCCTATCTCCATTCCTCCTTATAGAATAGCTCCGACCGAGTTGAAAGAGCAACTAAAGGATTTGTTAGACAAGGATTTTATCCGACCGAGTATCTCTCCATGGGGTGCTCCAGTATTTTTTATTATAAAGAAGGATGGGTCTCTTAGAATGTGCATCAACTATCGTCAATTAAACAAAGTAACCATCAAGAATAAATATCCCCTTATGAGAATTGATGACTTATTTGATCAGTTTGAATGGGCTAGCTATTTCTCCAAAATTGACCTTCGTTCAGGTTATCACAAACTAAGGGTGAGAGGGGATGATATACCCAAGACGGCTTTCCGAACTAGGTATGGGCACTAGGTATGGGCATTATGAATTCCTTGTGATGTCATTTGGCTTAACTAATGCCCCGGAGGCATTTATGGACCTAATGAATAGAGTGTTTAGGCAATACCTAGACATGTTTGTGATTGTGTTCATCGATGATAATTTGATCTACCCGAGGAGTGAAAATGATCATATGGACTATTTGAGAATTGTGCTACAAGTTCATAAGGACTAACAACTCTTTGCAAAATTTAGCAAGTGTGAATTTTGGTTAAGGTTTATAGCTTTCCTTGGTCATATAGTGTCAAATAAGGGTATTGAGGTAGACCCTAAGAAAACGGATGCGGTCAAGAGTTGGCCTAGACCTCTAACTCCTTCTGACATTAGAAGCCTTTTGGGTTTGGCCGGTTACTATAGGAGGTTTGTTGAGGGGTTTTCCTCCATTGCTTCTCCGTTGATGGCTTTGACTGAAAAGAAGGCTAAGTTTGAGTGGTCGGAGGCTTGTGAGAAATGGTTCCAAGAATTGAAAGATAGACTTACTTTCTCTCTAGTGTTGACCTTACCGGAGGGTAGGATGGTTTTGTTGTATATTGTGATACCTCTAGAGTTGTGTTGGGATGTATCTTCATGCAAAGCAGGAAAGTGATTGCTTATGCTTCGAGGCAACTTAAGGTACATGAGAAGAATTATATGACCCATGATCTTGAATTAGCGGTGGTTGTGTTTGCTTTGAAAATATGGAGACATTACTTGTATGGGGTCCATGTGGATGTTTTCACCGATCACAAGATCCTTCAATATGTGTTTAGTCAAAAGACTTGAATCTCCGACAAAGAAGGTGGTTAGAACTTTTGAAGGATTATGACATGAGTGTCCTTTACCACCCCGGCAAAGCTAATGTTGTAGCGGATGCACTTAGTAGATTGTCCATGGGTAATGTGGCTTATATAGAAGATGAAAAGAAAGAGTTAGTCTATGATGTGCATAGGTTGGCTCGGCTAGGTGTCCAACTAGTGGATTCCACAAAGGGTGGTTTCATGGTTCATAATGGCTCTGAATCGTCCTTTGTGGTGAATGGGAAGTTTAAACAAGACCTTGATCCTATATTAGTTGAATTGAAAGAACCGATACTCAAGAAGTCCGTTGAGGCTTTCTCCCAAGGGGGAGATGGGGTACTTAGGTACCAAGGTAGATTATGTATTCTGGATGTTGATGGGTTGAGAGAGAAAATTTTAGAAGAAGCTCATGGTTCTCGATATTCTATTCATCCGGGAGCCACCAAGATGTATCGTGACCTACGGGAAGTCTATTGGTGGAATGTTATGAAAAAGGATATTGCGGAATTTGTAGCCAAATGTGCTAATTGTCAACAAATTAAGGTTGATCATCAAAGCCCGGGAGGGTTTTTGTAAGATATACCAATTCCCACTTGGAAATGGGAAGAGGTGAATACGGATTTTATTGTGGGTTTGCCTCGTACTCGAAGGCTACATGATTCTATTTAGGTCATTGTTGATAGAATGACAAAATCAACCCAATTTATTCCCGTCAAGGTTTCTCGTTCGGCAGAAGACGATGCCAATTTGTATATTAGAGAGATAGTGAAGTTACATAGAATTTCTTTATCTATCATTTTGGATCGGGGTACTCAATTTACTTCATATTTTTGGAAGTCATTCCAAAAAGGGCTTGGTAATAAGGTTAAGCTTAGCACGACTTTCATCCCCAAATGGATGGTCAAGCGAAACACACCATTCAGACCTTAGAAGATATGTTGAGGGCATGCGTGATAGATTTTAAAGGTAATTGGGATGACCACTTACCATTGATAGAGTTTGCCTACAATAATAGTCACCACTCAAGTATTAGTATGGCTCCTTTTGAAGCCTTGTATGGTAGGAGATTTAGGTCTTCGGTTGGTTGGTTTGAGGTAGGTGAGATTGCTCTTATTGGTCCCAAATCGGTTTATGAGGCTATTGAGAAAGTTCGGCTCATTAGAGAGAGGTTGAGAACGGCTCAAAGTAGGCAAAAGTCTTATGCCGATGTGAGGAGAAGGGGCCTAGAGTTTGCAGTTGGTGTTTGGGTCTATTTAAAAATCTCACCCATGAAGGGCTTGATGAGGTTTGGCAAGAAAGGGAAACTTTGTCCCCGGTATGTAGGCTCATATCAAATTTGAAGTGTATTGAGAAAGTTGCCTATGAGTTGGATTTGCCAAATGAGTTGGCCCCGGTTCATCCGATATTTCATGTTTCCATGCTTAAAAAGTATATTGGGGATCCGACATCTATTATTCCCCTAGAGGGATTGGGAGTTGATGAAAGCCTTTCCTATGAAAAGGTTCCGGTAGAGATCCTTGACCGGCAAGTCAAGAGATTGAGAAATAAGGAAATAGCTTCCGTGAAGGTTTTATGGAGGAATCACTTAGTTGAGGGTGCTACTTGGGAGGCCGAGGCTGATATGAAATCCCGATATCCTCATATTTTTCCTTCTATTCCTATTCAAGCTAAAGGTAATTAGTTTGTCTTAAGTTTTTCCTTTACTTCCTTATGATTGCATGTTCCTTATGAAATTCATGTTTAGGGAGAAAATGAGTTTTCATGAATTATGTTCCTCATGTTGTTGTGCATTTAGTATGAATTGCCTATTTTGACTTCATGAGATGGGTTGATGAATATGCCTTAGTATGCTTTTGAGAGTATTGGCATATTGGCTCCATGATGTTGTGTTGAGCATTATTTTAGTTGGAGAAGGTAGTTCCTCCTATGAATATAAGAAATATTGAGTTTATGCATATTTGGGTTGTTAGATGTAGTTCCTACTCCCTTGTGTTGCATTGATTATGGTTTTAGATGGAGTTGACGTTTCCTCCTTCGAATTGTGCATTATTTAGATGTTTCATGCATGATGGGCTGCTAGTCTTAAGTCTTCAATTCCATAAGGTGTCTAGATCGTCATTCGAGGACGAATGTTCCCAAGGGGGAGATATTGTAACATTCCAGAAAATTTGTAGGCTAAACTAGAGCCTAATGTAAGGGTTAGAGTCGTAAATAACCCCCAGTACTCAATATATCTGTTTTTGGGTTAATACATCAAGGTACGACCCCCCAAGGACCAATCATGGGTCCTTGAGGAGGAACCTAGAACTGCCTAAACCCAACACGACCCAGAAGACCACCCACTCCACGTGGATGGACCCACACCGCGTAGGTGGGCAGCGTGGGTGAGGTCTCCTTGGAATTTGCCTAAGGCAGTAGCCACGAGCAGGACCCACGCCTCGTGGATGGGTCCAAGCCATGTGGCTTGGCTCCGTAGGTCAATCTCTCCATTTCAAGACGCAGACCATGAACCACATTTAACCAGCACGGGCCGTGGGTCGTGAAGTCGTAGGTCAAAGGCTGGAAAACAGTTATTTTGTTAGCTTTAGGGGTTAAGTCTAGGGGTGTTTGGGGGTGTTAATTATTATTAAGTGGTGTCATTTTAACTTAGTTTAGACCACATATAAAAGGTTTTAAGACCCTTAAACTAAATCATCCCTCTCATTATTTCCAAAATCAATTCCCAAACTCAACCTCCCCAAATATTCTCTCTCTAGAACCCCAAGGAAGAAGAAGAAGAAAAATGAAGCTAGGGTTGAACGATCCATCTTTTCTTCTCAAATTCGTGGTAATTATTTATGAAGGTATGGTAGTCTTTGATCCATGGATAGTTTTCATCCATGGAGTCCCTCCAAACCCAATTTCAAAGCGTGTAACTTCTTCAAAAACTAGGGTTTACTCCAAGTCATGAATTCACTTCAAAAACAATTCTAATGGTTTAATTGCTTTATATTATGATCAAATTTATGATTATTTACTATTTTTATGATGAATTCCCTTATTTCCCCAAATTGGATCTAAAAGTTGGTGTGTTGATTGATGCAAGTAGAATATGATGGAATTATGCATGTTGTAATAGAATTACTTGAATTATGTTTTCCTCCATGTCTAGTGTAGTAATAATAGATAAGTTGGTGGAATATGATCTATGATCCTTGAAGGGCAAAGTATATGAATTATTCATGATTATGAGATGTAAGTATATGCATTTAGATCACTTTAAGGGTAAAGTGAGTATGATTATGATCTAATTGTTGTGTTGATTGGATGATTATTATCATGTACATATTTTTGGTTGAATATGATATGATGTGAAAGGTTTGTCACATGTAGTGATTCTAAGGTTGGAAGACTAGTTTCACATAATGAATCTATAAGCTTTAGTATGAGTTGTGTTGGATTGAGTATCAAGACATTCTTCCATACTTATGAACTTAAGTCAAGACCTAATATGAACTCAATGGGAATTGGTGTTTAGCACCGAGTGGATATGAATATGAGATGGAAGCTTATACGATAGTTGAGTTCGGCTTCCCTTGAAAGCTTATACACGAGTTGAGTCCGGCATTCCAAATGGGTTCCTTCTACACTAGTTGAGTCCGAGTTCCTAAATATATCTCATGAGATGGAAACTTTCTACCTTAGTTGAGTCCGAGTTTCTAGAAGCAATCTTCTTATCCCATAAACTATGTGCCCACATAGGTCCTTAGCTAGTTGATCCACCTAAGCGAAGAGTATAGTTCTACCTTAGGCAAGTAGGACAACCCCTTTTCGGTGTGGGGTAGACACCGGATTTCATGTTAAGCTCACATGGACTATGTCGGTTAAAGCTAATCTCCCTTTATAATAGTATGAACTAGAGTATGAGTTATGAACTATAGTTACTCAATAAGCTTTCCTTAGTATAGGTAGGATTATGGGATTTTATTCACACATGCCACAAGGATGCTTTGACAGTATTATGGTATGTTTCCAAGATGATATGATGACCTATTGGTTCAATATGCTTATTGACTTGACGTATCCAGGCGCTTCATCCAATACTAAGCGTCTATGGTCGTTCAATAGTAATATATCCCAACCAAGGGTTGGGATCGTTCCCAAAGGGAGCGGTTTGTAACGGAGAATCAATAGAAAAGTAAAAACGTGTTCAAGTTAATTATAACTATAGATATATTAACAAGTAAAACACATGATAAATTAAAAAGGGTGACACAAGTTTCAATTATCGAAGGGGGTTTTGTAAGCAATTATCAACTAAAGAGACAACTAAAGCGAAAATGCAAATATGGAGACGGGATTCTTGGGATGTGATAGGAATATGGGCTAAAATACACAACCGGGTAAATGCTATTGATAGTAACTCGTTGCAAATTGGTAACTAAGCTAGACTTTAGTGGGGGTAAATTTTCTCTCGAACATATCCCGAATCAAAGCGGTTTCTCTCGAACACCGATAAATGGCAATGAAGCACAACCTTCACCTTAGTCCATTCACTCTCGCGAGCTGAATGTATGGGAGAGGGTTTAGGATTCAATCTGTCGAGTTGAACCCATGACAACCCAATAACCACAGACTATAGATTTAGTAGTTTTGGTTTTACAACCTCTCTCGCAAGCAACTCAAAAACACGAAGATAAAATTATATTTGCAACTACAACCCCATTTAATTCAAACACAACTACTGAACGAAATCACCTCTAAACAACGAATAAACAATCAATTAGCAATACCCAACAGTAAATTGAACCCATATTCACAAAATCACACCCCAAGAATTGGGGTTTAAGCTAGACATAATAAAGAGATAGAAATCGATACCAATAACTGTTTCCATCAAATGGGTATGATAAATATTGTCTTTTAAAATGTCAAGGATGAAGAATCTTCAATACCCACTTCCAAATGCTAAGAAAATGGAAATCTTCAACTCTTCAAAGCTAAGGAAAATAGTCTCCAAAAACTAAGTTCTAAAAACTGAGTTCTGAAAAATATAAAACTTCATGCTAAACTAAAAATTCAAACAGGTATTTATAGTTGTCAAAAATTGTGCTACGAAGGATCATTCGGCGCAATTATTCAGGATCGCCGATCCACGCGGTGATATGCCCTTTGATCTGGTTCATCGCCTTTCTGCATTGTCCTTCAGCAACTTCAAGTTCTGTAACTTTGGGCAATATGGTACTGCTTCGCAAAACTGTTTGGCGACTCGCCGACTGCTCTTTTCTATCACCTATTTGATTTTGTCCTTCAAGGCTTGGCACACTGGAACATTGGGCGAGACCAAGGCCATTCAGCGACTCGCCTAATGGCTTCGGCGACTGTCCTAATGGCTTCGACGATCCTCAAGCCTTCTTTTCTTCATTCTTTCAACTGTTTTGTTCCTTTTTGCTCCATAGTGTCCATGCTTTGTCTCTAACTCCAAATACCTGAAACTCAAGGATTTACATCAGTTATTGGGACAAAATATGCATTTGAGGACACTAAATCCATTAAAATAAATCCCTAAAAGAGTCCAAATTGTGGACTCATCAACACCCCCAAGCAACACATTTAGCATGAAATTAAAGGCGAGATGGGGAACTTTGGTGAACCGCCGAGTGGTTTGGCGAGCTCAACCCAGCTCGCCAAACGACCCAACGTGCCTACTTTCAACCCAACTTCTCGAACTTAACTCTGCAACCCATGAAAACACAATTAAAGCATGCGCAACATAAATTCAAACAAGACCCATAACATGCAAGCACTCCCCACAGAGTTTTGATATATTTCAACACACCAAGCTACAGAATTTCAACAACCAAGACACTACGGGTAAGATATTCGAATTAAAATTGGTATTTACACATGCTAATCCTATCATAGAGGCCTAGCACATAACTACACGGTAAGATCATGCAAATGAGTACAATTTTGATTAAATAATCTTAGGGTTCGAAAAACCAACCTTTGATGCCGATTAATAAAGATTGAATCACTAGGCGGCAATGTAATCCAACTCTGAGCACAAATAAATGCTAAAAATACATTAAAAATTCAAAAAATATAGAAACTAGAGTACGGATGTGAATTTGTGAAGATGAAAAGTGAGGGAAAGTGAATGAATTTGAAACTTTTAAACATGTGGCCTAAAAAACCGTCCAGTTCACGCCCATTCGACGACATTAGTCGTGCTTGCCGAGCTACTCGGCGACACGTTGAGTAGTCATTCACCTTGCCAAATTTTATAGGACCTCCAGTTATTATGGGGGTCCAAACGGCGGTCTCCGTCGGGATCGCCAACATAGTTAGCGACTCGCCGATAATTTCCTGGGCTCACCGAGTTTTACAGACTCCATTCTGAAGATGTCTTGAGTCTAGGTCAGGGTCGCCGACCTCTTTGGCGATTCGCTGAATAGACATGATGCTCGCCAACTTACACTTTTCGAACACTTTCCACACTTCCACCTACACAATCAACACATCTTTATTTTATCGAAGCAAAATTAAGCAATAAAGGGGTCTTGGGTTGCCTCCCAAGCATCGCCTTAGTTAACGTTGCGGCACGACGCAAGTCCACCTTCAAACCTCATTTTTTGGGTTAGCCATAGTATCACTAGGCAAAATCCCTTGTTGTCTTGGGTTGAGATGAGACGATATATGACCCATTTGGGTCTCCAACTGCTTGATCGACATTGAATGGGAGGTCACGGTTTGGCTAAGGGTAGACACATCGTCTTTCATTTCTTTGAAAATCTTGTCTGACCCTTCAACTTTGTTGAGGATACGAGAGAGCATATCCTCAAACTGACCACCTTCCGAATCTTTCGGCTTTTGGCGCTCGTGGGGAGGCACATACCAATCCTTCTCCCCATCAATCCAATTCGGATTATGGTCCATCCATTCACAATCTCGAGCTTTCCAACCTTCATCCCTAGCCCAACCTTGGTTACCACCCTGCTTCGGGTAGTTTGAACGATAGCCACCACCTTGGTTGGCTAGGAAATTTACCTCTTCATTATACAAGGCTTCAAACTTAGATTCATCCGGATTAGCACACCCGACACCCACATCATTGACACTTCGAGCACCAGCTCCCATGACATTTTTAGACAAAATATCAAGTTGTGTCATGATCTTGGCCATGTTTTGGTCCCTCTCTTGGTCCTTCTCCATTTGTCCTTAGTTAACTTGAATATGAGAGGGGAGACCTGGTCTTTACGAGTATACCACACCATGTTTATGGTAGTCATGCCATCCAAGAGCTGAGCAACTATCACATAAGGTTGTTGCATCAAACCTCCCGGAGAGAGTTACTTAGCAATACCCTTATTTATCGAATCCAGACTTCGGTAAAAATACTGCAGCAACACCTTATCAGGCAAGTGATGGGTTGGGTATTGAAGCACCAACTTTTTGAATTGCAGCCAAGTTTCATGAATAGGCTCACATTCTAGACGCTTGAAGCTCTGAATGTTGTCCCGAAGAGTCATCATCTTCGAAGGAGGGAAAAATCACACTTGAAATGCGGTGACCAACTCCTCCCACGAAGTGATTGATTCACGTGGCATTCAGCCAGCCACTTGCAAGCCTCTCCCATCAAAGAGAGCGGGAACAACCTCAACCGGACCGATTCTTGGGAGATATTCTTGAAAGAGAATGGTCTTCATACATCCCTAAAGTTTCTAATGTGCTCATGGGGATCCTCATTAGCCAAACTGCTGAAAAGCCCTTTTAGTTACAACAGTAGCAACATAGTACTCGTGATGTTGAACACCGCATTTCCTTTGGCCGGAGGTAAGAGAATGGCACCAATACCTCCCATGAGATAGGGGTCATTAGCATGAGGCTCGTTGACATCGTTGAGATTTTTGATGTCGCCTTGATGGCCTACTTGGCTGCCATTGCTGCCGTTTACGTTCATACTTCCTGTTTACAACATAAACAAGTAAAACAAAGCTAAAAATTAAGTGAGTAGAGCTATAACTAATAAGAACAAATCCAACTTAACTAAAAATTCTCAATTAGCACCACTCCCCGGCAACGGCGCCATTTTGACTTGATGTATCCGGACGCTTCATCCAATACTAAGCGTCCATGGTCGTTCAATAGTAATATAACCCAACCAGGGGTTGGGATCATTCCCACAGGAAGCGGTTTGTAATTGAGAATCAATAGAAAAGTAAAAATGTGTTCAAGTTATTTATAGCTATAGATATTAACGAGTAAAAACGTGATAAATTAAAAAGGGTGAAACAAGTGTCAATTATCGAAGGGAGTTTTGTAAACAATTATCAACTAAAGAGACAACTAAAGCGAAAATGCAAATATGGAGACAGGAGTCTTGGGATGTGATAGGAATATGGGATAAAATACACAACCAAGTAAATGCTATTGATAGTAACTCGCTGCAAATTGGTAACTAGGCTAGCCTTTAGTGGGGGTAGATTTTCTCTCGAACAATTTATCCAGAATCAAATTGGTTTCTCTCGAAAACCGATAAGCGGCAATGAAGCACAACATTCACCTTAGTCCATTCACTCTCTCGAGATAAATGTATGGGAGAGGGTTTAGTATTCACTCTCTCAAGCTGAACCCACGACAACCCAATAACCATTGACTATCGATTCAGTAGTTTTGGTTTTACAACCTCTCTCTCGAGCAAGTCAAAAACACGAAGATAAAATTGTATTTGCAACTACAACCCCATTTAATTCAAATACAACTACTGAACGAAATCACCTCTAAACAATCAATTAGCAATACCCAGCAGTAAATTCAACCCATATTCACAAAATCACACACCCAAGAATTAGGGTTTTAGCTAGAAATAATAAAGAGATAGAAATCGATACCGATAAGTGTTTCCATCAAATGGGTATGATAAATATTCTCTTTAAACACGTCAAGGATGAAGAATCTTCAATACCCACTTCCAAATGCTAAGAAAATGGAAATCATGAACTCTTCTAAGCTAAGGAAAATAGTCTCCAAAACTAAGTTCTAAAAACTGAGTTCTGAAAAATATAAAACTTCATGCTAAACTAAAAATTCAAACATGTGTTTATAGTTGTCAAAAATTGTGATACGAAGGATCATTCGGCGCAATTAGTCGGGATCACGATCCACTCGGCGATCTGCCCTTTGATCTGGTTCATTGCCTTTCTTCATTGTCCTTCAGCAACTTCAAGTTATAAAAATTGGGCGATATAACACTGCTTTGTGGAATTGTTCGGTGACTCGCCGACTGCTCTTTTCTATCACCTATTTGATTTTGTCCTTCAGGCTTGGCACACTGGAACATTGGGTGAGACCAAGGCCATTTAGCGACTCGCCCAATGGCTTTGGCGATCCTCAGGCCTTCTTTTCTTCGTTCTTTTAGCTGGCTTGTTCCTTTTTGCTCCATAGTGTCCATGCTTTGTCTCTAACTCAAAATACTTGAAACTCAAGGATTTACATCAGTTATTGGGACTAAATATGCATTTGAGGACACTAAATCCATTAAAATAAATCCCTAAAAGAGTCCAAATTATGGACTCATCACTTATGACTTATGCTTTTACACTAATCCTCATGATGATTCTTAAACTTGGTAAAGTGCGTTCTTTTCAACTAAAATGTCATTTTTAGCATGCTTCAAGGTTTTTATGCATGACTATCATACTTCGTGCATTTTTGTACTAACCTATATTTTTTTACATTTTTCCATAAAGTGTAGGTTCGAGTGTTTAAGGTGATCTTCCTTGGATACAAGCTTGGATTCGACTATTCTTCTTGCTTGTGGTGAGTCCTCATGGATCCGAGGACGAGTGACATTTTGTAGTCCCTTTCTTTCATTGTATTAAACTTTTCAAATTTTATTATAATGGTTGTGACCCTATTTCAGACTTCGATTGTAATAGATGGCTAATTGAGGCAAGTCTAGACCTCCTCTTTGTTTTTATGAAACTTCTTAAGACTTAAATGCGTTTTTACTCTTATTGCTCTATTATCTTATGTTATGATATGATAAGGGCATATATGAGTCCCTTTCGGGGTCAAGTACTCCATGTTACATCTAGGGTGTACTCGTGGGTCGTGAAAGGGATGATGAACGATATTGCGAGATTTATGGCTAAGTGTCCGAATTGTCAATAAGTGAAAGTTGAGTATCAAAAGTCGGGAGGTTTATCTCAAGATATTAGCATTTCTTGGAAGTGGGAAGACTTGAACATGAAATTCATTGTTGGGTTACCTCGCACCCGGCGACAACATGACTCGATTTGGGTTATTATAGATCGGATGACGAAATTGGCTCATTTCATTCTAGTCGAGGTTTCTTATTCAATGGAGGACTATCCCAAGTTGTATTTTAAGAAAATGATGAGGTTGCATGGAGTGCCCTTGTCCATTATCTCTGATCGTGGTACTCAATTCACTTCTCAATTTTGGAAATCTTTCCAAAAGGGTCTTTGTTATTGTTTTATGCTTAGTACGACCTTTCATCCAAAAACCGATGGGCAAGCGGAGCGTATTATCCAGACTTTGGAAGATATGTTGAGAGCATGTGTAATTGACTTCAAGGGTAATTGGGATGATCACTTGCCTTTGATTGAGTTTGCATACAATAATAGCTACCATTCAAGTATTGGTATGGCTCAACTTGAAGTTTATATGGTAGGAGGTGTAGGTCTCCTATAGGTTGGTGTGAAGTGGGTGAAGTTGCCTTGATAGGTCCCGAATTGGTACATGATGTTATGGAAAAAGTTCATCTTATTAGAGAAAGGTTAAAAATGGCCCAAAGTTGGCAAAAGTCCTATGTCGATGTTAGAGGAAAAGAGCTTGAGTTTGATGTTCATGATTGGGTCTACTTGAAAATTTCACCCATGAAGGATGTAATGAGGTTTGGTTAGAAAGGGAAGCTTAGTCTTTGTTATGTGGGCCCATATCAGATTTTGAGGCATATTGATAAGGTTGCTCATGAACTAGAGTTTCCTAATGACTTGGCAGCGGTGCATCCAGTTTTCCATGTTTCCTTGTTGAAGAAATGTGTTGGAGATCCGACATAGATAGTTCCCTTAGAAGGTTTTGGAGTTGAGGAGAATCTTTCTTATGAAGAAGTCCGGTTGAGATTTTAGACCGACAAGTTAAGAAGTTGAGGAATAAAGAAGTTTCTTCCGAGAAAGTTTTGTGGAGGAATCAGTTAGTTGAGGGTGTTACTTGGGAGGCCGAAGCCGATATGATGTCCTGTTATCCTCATCTCTTTCCTTCTACCCCTACTCTAGCTTGACATATTGAGTTCCTCATGGTTTACTCATTGGGTGTCATGTGTCTTAGATATTCTCATGATGCTCATGAAAAGCTTAAATTTTGAGAAAATGAGTTTACATGATTGATTTCTACATGTTTATGTGCATTTGAGTATGAGTTGTATATAGACCTCATGATATGATGTCTTGAACATGCTTTAGTTTGGAGTTGGTGTTCCTCCTCGGATATGTGCACTTATGTGATTGCATGCATGTTGGGTTGCTAGATTTGAGTTCTTTTCCTTCATGAGATGCTTAGAATCCCATTCGAGGATGAATGTTCCCAATAGGGAGATAATGTAACACCACGGAATCAAGAGGGCTAGAAAAGGGCCCAATGTAACACCTCGGAAACTAGTAGGCTAAATTAGAGCTTTACGTGAAGGTTTTAGAATTTGACATGAGGCTTAAAATTGTATAATGACTTCCCGTACTTAGAATAAAGTTTTTAGGGCTAGGGCGTCAAGGTACGACCTCCCAAGGACCAACCAAGGGTCCTTAAGGGGAACCCAAAATAGTCCCTAAAAGCTGCCCAAAAAGGGGCCACCTACGGATGGGACTCACGCCCCGTGGGAAGGGGCCGTGGGTCAAGGCCCCATTTTGTAGAGTTGCAAGCCACCACCCACGAAGGACCAATACCATACGTAGACCCACCCACAATCCGTGGGTCGGGGTTTCATGGGTGAGGCAGTTTAGAGGTTAAGTCATCGTTTTAAGTTGGGGGGTTAGAGGGTTAGTCCATAATTATTTAGGGGTTAAGTGGTGTCGTTTTATTAGTAATTATACCACCCATATAAACCTATTATACCCCTAAACTAAGTCAACTAATTCATTATTTTAGATTCACCAAAAGACCCAATTCCCTCCAAAAATCCTCTCTCCAGAAAACTCAAAAAGAAAAAGAAGAAGAAGAAGAAGAAGAGAAGTAATCTAGGTCAAAATCCTCCATTGTTGCAAGCATTATGAGGGATTTATAATCAAGATATGATAGCTTATTCATCCATGGATTCTTCCATCCATGGAGGCCCCTAGATTCCCCCCAATTATGAAAATGAACCCCAATTATAGCCAAGGTTTCTTTTTATAATGTGGGTAATGTAGAGTATGATTCAAATTGAGTGGATAGCACTTGTTTATGATTGATTTAGCATTGAATTATGTTATTATGAAGATATTATATGTTTTCCATGGTTAACCCTAGTTTAATTGATGAAATTGTAGTAATGTGGGTTTATGCCATGAAAGGTGAAATTGAGGATTTCATATATGATCTTCTAGAATTGATGACTTGTAT